>NW_024739802.1:422500-437500 GCF_018991925.1 Homarus americanus | reverse complement strand
CAGGTGGCAGTGGGGGAGGCTGGGTAGGAGGAGTGAGGGAAGGCAGCAGGGAGGGAGGGAGGAAGGTAGAGAGAGTGTGAGAGGGAGGGAGGAAGGTAGAGAGAGTGTGAGAGGGAGGGAGGAAGGTAGAGAGAGTGTGAGAGGGAGGGAGGAAGGTAGAGATTGGGAGGAGAGAGACAGGAGGGAAAGGTAGAGATTGGGAGGGAGAGAGAGAGACAGGGAGGAAGGTAGAGATTGGGAGGAGAGAGAGAGAGACAGGGAGGAAGGTGGGGTGGGGGAGGGAGCAGGGAGGAAGGTAGGGTGGGAGGAGAGGAGCAGGAGGAAGGTGGGGTGGGAGGAGAGGAGCAGAAGGGAGGAAGGTGAGATTGGGAGGAGAGAGACAGGGAGGAAGGTAGGGTGGGAGGAGAGACAGGGAGGAAGGTGGGGTGGGAGGGAGAGAGACAGGGAGGAAGGTAGGGTGGGAGGGAGACAGGGAGGAAGGTAGGGTGGGAGGGAGAGACAGGAGGTGGGGTGGGAGGAGAGAGACAGGGAGGAAGGTAGGGTGGGAGGAGAGAGACAGAAAGGAGGAAGGAGGAGTGGGGTGGGAGGGAGAGAGAGAGACAGGGAGGAAGGTAGGGTGGGAGGGAGAGAGAGACAGGGAGGAAGGTAGGGTGGGAGGGAGACAGGAAGGGAGGTAAGGTTGGTAGGGAGTGGGAGTTGTATGCTGAATTTTATAGCTGCAAGAACAATATGTATGTATAATATAAATGTATACAGAGAGAGAGAGAGAGAGAGAGAGAGAGAGAGAGAGAGAGAGAGTGTGTGACGTCAGAGGAGGATCTAATATTACTTCACCTCTCTCTACCGCTGGTGGATAGGATCTAAAACCCTTAAAGAGGACCAGTGGGAGAATTCTCCAAGGTTCGTACGTGAGAACCTATCTACCTGGTGTACTGTTAAGTGATTACCTGAATATTAAACCCCGCTGGCTCATTTCACCTTGTTATTAAACACGAAATACTCACCTAACCTAAGCTAATTTAACCTAACCTTATCTAACCTAACCTACACTTATCTATGCTTAATTACAAGGTGAAATAACGGGAGGGCGAGGGGGGGGGGTGCTGATGTACAGGTGATCGCAGTCAAACAACGAACAAATAAGAATTATCAGTCGTTTTTACATTCCATATTCCTCCTAACTGGGGAGAAAAATAACCCACGAATGTTTAAGAATACAGAGATGAATCCCAAGCGAATCACTGAAATACACTCTTACCATCTTTACTTACCACAGAGAAATACAATCTCCAATCCTCAGAGAATCTTAACTCACCAAATTCCCTCCATCCTAATCTTGAGAGTTGTCTGCCTTTAATAATACGCTGGGATGGTTCAAACATCTCATTACCATAGCTAACTACCTGCCAGCCAACCAGTCGCTTGTTTGTGGTGCTTTGCTCGCTGTCTTAATTGTCACAACACCCTATTGGAGTGCCACAGACCCGCACATTACCGACGCTGGGATGGTGTCTTGTTCTCTATACTAAACGGAATGATGAAATACACTTGCTAGACTGTGTTTATCTTTACTGTGTGTGTGTGTGTGTGTGTGTGTGTGTGTGTGTGTCTGTGTGTGTGTGTGTGTGTGTGTGTGTTGTGTGTGTGTGTGTGTGTGTGTGTGCGTGTGTGTGTGTGTGTGTGTGTGTGTGTGTGTGTGTGTGTGTGTGTGTGTGTGTGTGTGTGTGTCTGTCCATATGGGTTATGTTAGTAATTGTAATGAGAAAATTTTTGTTTTCCTATTAATAATTTTTTTTTTCTGTCTGTCTTTATCTGCCTTTAACTCTCTCTCTCTCTCTCTCTCTCTCTCTCTCTCTCTCTCTCTCTCTCTCTCTCTCTCTCTCTCTCTTGTTTCTTCTCCATGTATCTATTTATCTTCTCTATGTGATCCTCTCGTTGTTGTGTTAGGAGGAGTTAGAGGCCAAGACCTCAAGGGGGAGAGTACATACATACATACATACATACATACATACATACATACATACATACATACATACATACATACATACATACATACATACATACATACATACATATATACATATACATACATACATATATACATACATACATACATATATACATGCATACATACATACATACATACATACATACATACATACATACATACATACATACACATACATACATACATACATATATACATACATACATATATACATACATACATACATATATACATGCATACATACATACATACATACATACATATATACATACATACATATATACATACATAGTTGATCTTTATTATCGACATTGTTAATTTTTCCCCCAATAGCCATTAATTAGCAATTCCTGAATACCCAGATGGTGAGTAATTAGTTTATTTCTCCTTAGTAATTAGTGAATCCTTTAAAAAAATCAACTTTAATTAACGATTCCTTCATATCTTCATTAATTGGCGAATCCTTATAACCCAGTGAAACGTTATTTTTTATTTTCTTTATTTTATTTATCTTATTTATTTATTAGTATATCGCTTAAAACATCATTAGGATTATATAACTTAAACAATTTAGTTATTTCTGAAAAAAGTATTAGAAAATATAAGTAATATAATTGGAGTATTAAATACACCAATACACTATTTCATCTCGACTTATGATAACATGATAACTACGAAGATAACCGATAATATACGGAGATATAATGGAAAATAATTATAAAACGAATAACACGTCAGAATATGTAAATTAGTCTTTAAACAAATGAATTACATTGTTGGTTTATGAAGAGCTCTACATCCGTTCTAAATTACGTAGGAAACCTGAATTGTGTTGTTGTTATGGTTGTAAAATAGGGAAAGTGGGACATGGTTGTTGTAATTTTGGTCCCAGAGTTGTATAATAGGTAAGTGTAAGTTATGTTTGTTATGATAATGGTCTTGGAATGGGTAAAAATGGGTCGTGATTATTTTTATGGTTGTAAATGGGTAGAAATGGGTCTTTTTTGTTATGATATGGTTTTAGAATGGGTAAATATGGGTCGTGCTCCTATTTAATGGGTAGATATGGGCTATGATAACCACTACACACAGAACCCATGATATAACCCCATAAATCGGAACACCATTTCAATAAATAGTCAAGAATGCATTATCGTAATCTGCGTTAGGGGAATTGTATTGTGTTCGTATTACGTTCTGAAAATTATTACGATCCAATTATTCCTGAGAGTTATTGCGGCCTTATTACAACATGAAAATTATCGAGGTCTCATTATGTTTAGAGATGAAGATGTTTTTATTACAGGTCAGGTAGATCTCGCCAAGAATGTGTAATGTAATCAGCGTCGCCAGGTGATGCCAGCCAGGGTGTGTGGTAAGGGAGGAGGAGGGGAGAGTGGTGGAAGGGGAAGTGGTGGGCGTAGGGGAGGGGAGAGGATGTGCAGGATCAAATTGGTCTTATAAGAATTTAATTAACCTAATCCCAACTCAGTCTCATCAAGCGTAACCCAAACAGCTTAACCTACTCCTCAGGCCAGAATAGCTCAGATACCTCAGTCTACCCCAAACAGCGGTGGTACCACATACGAGCCAGAGTGTGTTACTCCCCGCCTCGTCCACGGGTTGACTGCTGTACTTAAATGCGTCTGTGTTGGTTTAGCTTTACATTTGGACGTTAGTGGTGGAGACGTGACCACTTCTGGTCATCCGTAGTGTCTACACGGTCCTCTTCCTACAGGGTCTATTTTGATGATAATTATTAGTCTTTCAGGTATCATAATCTTTCCACAGATAAGTTTTAACACAGTTTTGTACTCGCACGCAGCCATTGAACAGGAAACACAAACGCACACACACACAGACAGACTCGTTTCATGCACTAGATTTCAATAAGTGATAAGTTTTCTTTTTTCCTACGTGGTTATCAGCATATTCATGGATCACGCGTACCTACAGTAATATATACAGTATATATATATATATATATATATATATATATATATATATATATATATATATATATATATATATATATATATATATATATATAAAGAGTGAACACGGCACGTCAAGAAGTGTAGTGTAGCCGACAACACAACAAGGTGTTTGTTCTTGGCTCAGCCACGTTTGCAGGTTCACTGATTAAAATAAACATACACGTGTGTTCACTCATTGTTAAGTTCACACACGGCCACATGGATACACAGCCCGGCCTAAACATCCAGTATATTGTTATACGTATATAAACTATACAACTTGTTCCAGCCATACATCAGTCGACATACATATTACATGAGTCGGTGATACAGTGTGATGTAACGGCAACCTGAACCTTTGTACGAGATGTTGTCAAAATGAGATTCAGTCCTACTGGGCCCCGACTTCAACCAGACCTTTAGAATTTGGCCTCAGTCTTATTGGGCCCTAACACCCCATTTTGCATTTTATTACGACAGAGGTCAAAGACTCGAAACAACTGAACATTATTCGAAACAATGACACGAAAATGAATATCAAAATATAATTACTTGAGACATATTCACTTCATAACAGTTAAACAATGAGTCAATACGGCAGACATTAACAACAGTGACAAATTTGTGAAGCATTTATCGAAACTGAAATGTCATAGTGATTAAAGACGAATCAAGAGCTCCAAAGTTTCAACTACCATAAGATAGTCAGCACCACACTCGGGGTCGAAGTGAACTGATTTAGTGTCGCAGTTCATGACTCAATGGTATAGAAACAAGAACATTGTCTACCTATTAAGAAAAATCTATCTGTGCACAATGACTACCTATCCTAATGGTCTTCAATGTAAATGATTAAGTGAGTTAGATTAAGGCTTTAAAATCTATACGGAATGGGACCATTAGCACTGAGATCCTTGTTGACCTATAACTAGTTAAGTATGTATAAGTGATGATATAAATATGGGTTACTTTAGGCTGTTTCAAGTCGAGTCTTTCAACACCTCTAAGTGAGGCATATTTATGTGGGGGAATATTTAAGTGAGGTTAGGTTAAGTTAAGTTAGGTTCCTTGTAGGTGGACTCGAGGGTTGATAGGTTAGGTTAGGTTCCGGGAGGTTACAGAGATGAATAAGACAAAATGGTAATCTTGTAATTTTTGTTAATTTAGTTCAATAAAACCCAACTCCGCCTTCTCTCAGTTCGGGTGAATGTGCCAGCGGTCTCTCCTCGTGTGCTCATAGGGTGGGTGAGTGCGTTCTGACCTAGCATACCTCTTGAATGGACTTACATATTATGTTCTCACTTAGTTACCTCTTAAGACGGCGTTCTGAATGTGTCTGATTTTGTGTGCGTTCTTAGTACATTTAACTGGTGCGTTCTCGTTTAGTTATTATTTCAGCGAGAGTTCTTACCTAATACGCTTATACAGTGCGTTCTAATTTAGTATTCATGTAGAGGGCGTTCTCATCTCGTGTTCTCCCAATTAACTAAACGAATTCACTGCCGTTGCATGACGTGTCTGCTTTGTTGCATATTAAGCGTGTTTGAGGACCGCCCTCACCCTCCCACCAGCCTACCCCCACCCTCGCTGTTCCTCTTCGAGTCGATCAAATAAGAAACCCTCAAACGAAACCCCCAACGAACCTGACGAATCCCAGAGAATCTCCACGAAACTCCTTGAAACACCCATGAACCCCAACGAACCCTAAACCCCCAGTGAATCCAACGAACCCCCAAGTACATAAGTGACAATTCTCACACCAGTATTCCCGGGCTCCACGAACGACAAATTACCTGTACTCAAGCGGGTCAGATCCAATAGTCGGTATCGAATTCCCTGAAACCCATAATTACATGAGATAACGGAAGCCACATTTCTACATAATGTAACCTGGTCTTATCTTATACTTTATGATGTTTATGTAGTACTGTATTTAGAATTGTTATTATCTACGTAAGAAAATATCGTAAAATATAAGAACTGGGTCTATTTGAACTCAACCCTATTACAATTGAGATCTATTAGAACTGGGGTTTATTAGAACAAATGCCTATTAGAACTGGGCCCCAACTAGCCAGTCATTTAAATCCTGTGTCCTTGAATATCAATAAAGTATACCTGGACTTCATTACCCAAGTCTATATAACGAGGGATTTTACAGTCACATAAAACGCTTTGTGTAATGACGAGGCTTGAAAAATGGTGTTTCAATATTGCAGCTGAATTTCCTTTTATGCTGCATCAGTGAGATTCTTTAATATTCCCTTGAGTTGTGTTTTCATCCTACTGTGTATGTATACGTGAATCAAGACTCTGGTGTTTGGATGACTGGCCAAATGGATTCTAAACTTAATCTAACTTGATTTAAACCTAATCTAACTTAACCTCATTTATCTTAAACTAACCTAAGTTAATCTCATTCTTTTTTAACCTAACCTAACCTAAACTAACCCAACCTCACTTAACCTAATCCAGCTTAAGTTAACCAAACATAATTAAAACTAACCCAACCTAATCTAACCTTAATGGGGGGCCCCAGTGTTAATGGTTAAGTTTAGTTAAGAGGTTTTTGTGAGACACGGTGACTTACTGATAAACAAATTCAAACGGTTTATTAATGAAGGTTTTACGTAGTGTGTGGAAACTCTTTGTGTTTTTCTTGGTATTGAAAGTTGCACCGCTGATAGTGTTAATATTTCAGCTCCGACACACTGATAAACGCTATAAAACCAGTAAGGAATTGAAAGTCATATCAGATCCTGTTTGATTAAGCGCCGTAAGAGAAAAAACTATAAGAGATAAGGGAATTGAAGTTTATATAACATTTAAGTTGGTTGAATATGGTAAAAAAACAATAAGGGATAAAGGAATTGGAAACCCTATCATTGAAACATTTATTACACACTCTAAAACAACTATAAGGGTAAAGGAATTCAATATCATATTACATTTACATTTCCTAAAAATGGTGAAAGAAAAAAAAAGATTAGGGATATAGAAATGAAAAACCTGATCACTAAATGCATTTATTAAAACATTGTAAAAAAAAAACTGATAACTATAAATGACGGAATAATTGAGTATCATATCAGATCCAATTCCATTTCCTAGTATCTCACACCACTTCTGAAAACATTCCAAACGAAACAGCCCATAAAAATGTAAATAAAACTCATACCCCCCCCCACACCCACCCACCCACCCCCCTCCACTCCCACCGAATCCCCCCACCCCCCACACACACACAAATAAAATGAATATTACGAAAAAAATATAAGTTATGAGAGTGCGTTGACATTTTTGCTCCACTAAGAGGCTTTTACAGATGTTTTATTTTGGGTGAAACGCCTCCAGATATTGATAAGTTATGCATGGAAGGGCTGACAGTCTGCATCACCGCCAACACCACTAGTTGGCCTCCTGCTGCTGCTGGTGGTGCTGGTGCGGGGAAAATGTTATTATTATTGTTATGATTTAGTTGGCAAAAAAAATTTTTTCAGTTATTTTTATCTTCACTGACTCGTATTTTTTCTTTTGTTTCCAGTTATGCTATTTTAGTGTTGTGGGAATTCGTCTTTTGTTTAATAATTCGTCATGTTTTAATAACTTTGAATTATATTGGATTATTTATTTAATGTCTTTTGTCATTTTTTATTTTTTATTTACATTATCTATTAAATCATTTACATTTATATTTTTTATTAGTCTATACATGTATGTTGTTTACACAACATCGTAGTGTTTACAAATTCCTCGTTTTTGTAGGCGTAAAATACAGTATATCAATCCGGATTAAAATTCAGTTTTAATTCAGATATAAAACTACATATTTTTCATTGATCACGTCAACTATTTATTTATATTTAGCATTATTACGAGATTTTTGCTTAAACAAACATTTAGACATTTTCACTAACTTCTGAAATATGCAGTCTGAGTTTTTTACATTGTTGGTAAAAAGAAGAAGAAGAAGAAGAGAGAGAGAGAGAGAGAGAGAGAGAGAGAGAGAGAGAGACTCATTTAAAAGCAAATTTACGCCGAATTTAAAATCAGTGTTTTCCTCTCGCCCTCACTAGAATATATTTTGATCCAGCAACTGCTCTCTCTTTCTCTCTCTCTCCCGAGCCAGCTAATATACCTCTAGTGTATTTCCATATCGCGAAATGTATAATGTTAGAATAGTACCACGAACATAGCTGCTGAATGTTTATATACTTCTTTTTTTTTGAGGGGAGCAGACAATAGTAAATCAAACTTAACCTAACTAAAAGAACTAGAGGATAATTAGGTAAGATTTAATTAATTCCGATTCTGTTTGTTTACTTCGAGTCACCTGGAAAAAATAAATAAATGGTTTTAGTAGTTCTTTCTGTGATGGTACTTTTTCCAACATAGTACGTGTTGTGACCACTACCACAACAAGAGTTCCTGACGATATCTTGACTTACGACATATTCTTGTGAGATATGTTTTGAGGTGATGATTTATATAGCTGCTTAAGACGTATGTTTTTGTTTTTTGTTTTGTGGGGTTTTTTTCGATTATGGTAATGACTTGTGGTGGCTTACTTCAAGTGTTTACGTAAGGCATATGAATCCACGTGTTTTTCTCAGGTGTTATTGTGTACCTTGTGTTATGTGTGTGTGTGTGTCTACATGTATATGACTATGCAAGTAAATCACTGTAGGTGCGCGTGATCCAGGTATATGCTGATTACCACAAGGAAAAAGAAAACACGAAGTTCCCAAGCGCTTTCGTGTAATTCACATCTTCAGGGATGAGTACAGACTAAAATAGAAGTGCAGAACAAGTTATATATATACAGAGGAGGGTGAGAACAAGTCCACAGAGGTCAAGTATAGGTAATGACCCTACTAATCTTTACAAAAGCACCGCAGCGGTCGGTAGTCAGGTCAGAGGGAAAACTGACCCAACCTTCTCACCTGGTTACAATATTGTCCAATTTGTACATACCGTTACTCAAATTCATGTTGACTGCTTCGGTATGTTTAATGAGACTAGATTCTATAATGTTCCTACTGTCAATTGAATTACAAGGTAATATTGAGGAGGCATTATCCCAGTCAATGCAATGTTTATTATCCCTCAAATGAACGAACAGAGCATTGGATTCCTGGCCTGTCCTAACACTGTATTTATGTCGTTTAAGTCTAGTTACAAGATCTTTACCTGTTTGGCCTTAGTAAAACTTATTACATTCCTTGCAAGGGACTTTATAAATGCCGCCATTTGTATTATTGGGGGAGTTCTTGATTAACATTTATTTAACAGTGCATGAGTTTTTAAATGCCACATTGACGTTCCAGGTTTTTAGTTGAAAAGGAATTTGAGAGAAATTTTTGTGAAATGGTAATACTAGGAGATTCTTATGGTCATGGGTGGGCTTGGGATCAGTTCTATAAAAAGATTTCTAAGTAATGTTTGACTCTATGTGTGTGTGTGTACGTGTAATAGCAAGCGTGTATGTATGTATAAGATATCGAGTAATATACATACCTATCTAGAATCTACATACGTCAGGTAGTACAGGTCACTCAGCTATACAGTGACGTTAAAATAGAATCAATTAACTCAATTTACCTTCCTCTCCCCATCTCCTCCCCCCCCCCCACCGCCTCCCCCCTCACCCTGACATCACCTCCAACCCCACCTCACTCCCTCCCCTACCTCAGGTCGTGGTCGCGCTCAAAACAAACTGTTGGTACTCTGCCGCTCATCACTTTTACCAGTGAGGTGACGCGGAACTGTACACGCCGTCCCCACTAACTCTTATTACCTTTAAAGGGGTTCACTTTAGGGGTTCACTTCGGGGTTTACATTAAGGGTTCATATCAGGGGATTCAAAGTTAGTATGGCACTGGTTTTGAGATCTTTAGAGTGTTCGATTCAATTCTGGGGTACCCTAACGCACTCACGGTACAGTTATATACCTACCCTAACGCACTCACGGTACAGTTATATACCTACCCTAACGCACTCACGGTACAGTTATATATCTACCCTGACACACTCACGGTACAGTTATATATCCACCCTAACGCACTCACGGTACAGTTAAATACCTACCCTGACGCACTCACAACGCCGCATCTACCATAACACACACTCAACGCTCCACCACCCCCCCCCCCCCCCCTCACAAGTCTCGCCCACTGCTGTGTTATCTCTCTAAACTCGAGGGTGTTTACACGTGTGGGTACATCGACATCTGATCCCCCGCCCGGCAGGTCAACTGGTGGCACACAGACGGTATTCACAGGCCGCTGACCACACTCAGATTCACAGAATTTATTTAGATTCAGTACAAGAATAGAGGTGGAAAAAGAGGTTAAGTTTATACGGGTTTCATCTTGGATTCATGTATCTTAGATGTGGTGAATCAGTGGTTTTATTTGTACTTTACACATACGTACAGTACATGTGTGTTTGTATTGGTAATGAAAGACTAAATGAACTTTTTTTTTGTTTTTTTTTTGTACACGAATTTGGTATGATTGTGATAAATACTGAATACAACACTGACCTAAAATGATAAACACACAACACAACTCTGATCTAAAATGATAAACACACAGCACAACTCTGACCTAAAATGATAAACACACAACACAACCCTGACATAAAACGATAAACACACAACACAACCCTGACATAAAACGATAAACACACAACGCTACTATACTCACTATTACACACTCGCATATTCATTATTCAAATTACTGTTTCATATCTGATGCGTGAAGGATTGATATAATTTCGTAACTAGTAATACAGTACACGGAAGTATGCATACAGAGTGACTATACTGAGGTATACACAGAGTGCCAATTGTAATAATATGTGAAATAAGTGCGTGTCCAAATAGGCCCCAACATAACCTGTATTATAATTTAACACTCACCTTAACCTATCCTATCCTATCCTAACGTAACGTAACCTATCCTATCCTATCCTATCCTATCCTAACCTAACCTAACCTAACCTAACCTAAATTATTCTAACCTAAGCAAGCCTAAATTAATCTAGTCTAACATAGCTTAACCTAACCTATCCTAACTTTACTTGACCTAACCTAACCTAAACTAACCTAACCTAACCTAAACTAACCTAACCTAACCTAAACTATTAGAATAGTCCCCAATAGGACTTGCCTGACCCAAAACCCTGATGGTTATTTTTGTGGTCTATAAAGCCAGGGGTCCATTTGACCAGCCACCTGCGTATAAACAGACCCCACCAATGTGTTGCACTATTAGCATGTACACCTGTTGATTACTGTAATGCACCGTGTTAATTACCACAGGTGAATAACAGTGTAATGAACTTAATTGTATCCCTGAAGATTGTGGCATTACATCATTGTACCCAATTATCACTATACCAGCATATCACTATATCACTATACCACCACACCAGCTTATCAGCCCACCACAGTAGGTAGGTACTAGGCAGCTATCAAACAGGGAGGTACTACCGCCTGGGAAGATATTGGAAGCATAATGTGTTGTCTAATGGTAGACCCTGCTGCCATATGGCATCACGAAAATTTTGACCAAGTCCCAGGTTGCTGATCTGACTTTCTGCTTCATTTACACACAATTGCGGGAGCTCAATTGTTTCTCTTACTTTGACAACACAACATACTGTACACACTGTATATTGTTTCTCACTATTGATCTTTTTTATTTATTTTTTTATTTATGGTCCTTTATTGTTATTATTATTAATATTATTATTATTACTATTATCATTTTATTATTATATATTATAATTTTATTAAATATTTTTATTAATTATTATTATTATAATTATATCCCCCAGGCATGATGTGGGTTATTGACCTGTGCCTCGGGCTTATCCCGTTAAAAAATTATCAGCGTGGCGGCAGTAGTGGGGGGTACCTAGTGTGTGGGAAGATAGCGAGGTAGCAACAGGATGTAGCAAGTCCCGCTAAAAAAAAAATATCTACTTCCTGTTTATATGTGAGATCCATGTCCCTGATTCTCAAAGCTTCACACATTAAGCTTCCCGATAAGTTGAAACGTGAGAGCTCCTCCCAATGGATCCCTCATAAGGGGGTCTTTAAATTTTATAGATTGGATCTTTAAATTTTAGGGAGTAGATCTTTAAATTTTAGGGGATTGGTCTTTTAAACTATGGAACTAAGAAATAATTCCCAAAGTCTCGTATTTAAAAAAAAAATCTTCCTTAACTGGTGACATGAGAACACGTCTCCCTGGCTCACTTAACTTACGAGCACAGGGTTAAGATTCTCAAAGGTTCCTGGGTTAATGTTCCTCTTCTTAACTAGAGGTGTGTAAGAACTTATCTGGGTTACTCAATTACATTTAAGTTGCAGTAGAGGATAAAATGACGTCGAAATTACACTGAGACTCGACCGTAATAAGAAATGTATGAGATTCGACCGTAATGAGAAATGTATGAGATTCGACCGTAATGAGAAATGTATGTTTGACCGTAATAAGAAATGTATGAGATTCGACCGTAATGAGAAATGTATGAGATTCGACCGTAATAAGAAATGTATGTTTGACCGTAATGAGAAATGTATGAAATTCGACCGTAATGAGAAATGTATGAGATTCGACCGTAATAAGAAATGTATGTTTGACCGTAATGAGAAATGTATGAAATTCGACCGTAATGAGGGGTGAAAAATAAAGCACTGGAAGACTTCAGTAACTATAGGCTGGGAGTCGTCTGCTTCTATCACCTCCTAAAACACATTAAATCGGGTTTGTGTTGGGTTAAATTCACATTCACATTAATCCGAATTGTAAATCAGTTTCCACTTTCCAGATTTTTCAGATTTTGCCAGTGGGTTATTTGTTTTTCTTTTCACACTATCAGATGTTTTAGGTGGTAATATAATTTTATTCTGGATTTTGTGAACTGCATTTATTTATTTTAGAAAGAGAGAGAGAGAGAGAGAGAGAGAGAGAGAGAGAGAGAGAGAGAGTTAAGGCATTGTGAGGTACAGGATTTAAACTGGATATGTTTTTTTATTATATTTTATCTCCTAACATGTCTCTAACCTAACTCACCCCTAACCTAACCTACCCCTAACCTAACCTACCCCTAACCTAACCCACCCCTAACCTAACCCACCCCTAACCTAACCTACCCCTAACCTAACCCACCCCTAACCTAACCTACCCCTAACCCCTACTTCCACTAACCCTAACCCCACTAACCTAACCTACCCTAACCTAGCCCACCCCTAATCACAACCTAGCTTAACCACTTCTAACCCTAGCAACCAATCCCTAACCCTAACCCCTTTAACCCTAACTTGCCTAACCAACATGCCCTACCTAACCTAACCATCCATTAACCTGCCGTGAGTCACAGTAACCACCCCCCCTCATCAGCTCCTGTGAGACGGTGAGAATCAGAACTAATGAGGTTTTGGAGATAAGTTTTTATGAAGTCTCTGAGCACGAGAAGTTGTGAGGCAGAGTTGTGTCTCACTGCAATCCCCCTGAGAGACACTGGGCTTGATTATCTCTCTCTCTCTCTTTCTCTCTCTCTCTCTTCTCTTCTCTCAAGCTATCTTTATGTTGTCTCCTTTATCTTCCTAAGTCAGTCTCTCTCTATCTCTCTATCTTTATGTTCTCTCATTTATCTTCCTAAGTCTCTCTCTCTCTCTCTCTCTCTCTCTCTCTCTCTCTCTCTCTCTCTCTCTCTCTCTCTCTCTCTCTCTCTCTCTCTCTCTCTCTCGGAGGTAGATATATGTAATTAACATTCTTGGCTACATTAACAAATATTAAATTGTTCACCGAATGTAAAGTAACATTCCAGAATATTTCACAAAAGGATTTCGAATTATTATAACCAGGGATTCTAGATGTTTTAATAATAATAATAATAATAATAATAATAATAATAATAATAATAATAATAATAATAATAATAATAACAATATTAGGAGTAGAAGAAGAAATAGAAGATTGATGATAATTGTGATGATTATTGATGACGCCAATAGCTTGATCAATGCTTCGTTAATATTGGATATACACACACACACACACACACACACACACACACACACACACACACACACACACACACACACACACACATGCACTTAGAAATAACTCTCTGATAAAATTAATATTGCGAAATAATAATAATAAGTTACAATTGGATTAGTGGAAAACTGACTGTAGATTTTTCTGGTTTTACACTACTCCCCCTTATTGTGAGTGAGTGAGTGGAGTAGTGAAGTGTGAAGTGAAGTGGGTGGTAAGGTAATCAACAAGAGTGCGTGAGTGTAGAGAGTGCTTGAGTGTAGGGCGTGAGTGTGAAGTGCGTGAGTTTAGAGTGCGTGAAGTGTAGAGTGCGTGAAGTGTGAGAGTGCGTAGAGTGTGAGTGCGTGAGTGTGAGAGTGCGTGAGTGTGAGAGTGATTAAGTGTGAAAGTGCGTGAGTGTAAGAGTGCGTGAGTGTGAGAGTGAGTGAGTGTAAGAGTGAGTGAGTGTGAGAGTGCGTGAGTGTGAGAGTGCGTGAGTGTGAGAGTGCGTGAGTGTAAGAGTGAGTGAGTGTGAGAGTGCGTGAGTGTAAGAGTGCGTGAGTGTGAGAGTGATTAAGTGTAAGAGTGAGTGAGTGTAAGAGTGCGTGAGTTTAACTGTATGCTTATTCTTCCTTGATGGTAATGATATATCTTGTGTTATAAGTTTTGACACACACACACACACACACACACACACACACACACACACACACACTGTAAATACATATATAAAAAAGAGTAAGATTGATCAACAACTTTTACCTCACAATAAAAGCCCAAATAACAGGTAAAGTACTAACACCTTCACAAAGTTGAAACAAGTAAAGTTTTACACGTCACTCGTCACACGTCACACGTCACTCGTCACTCGTCTCAAAGGAAAATATACTTAAAGTTTCATCTTGACTTATTTCACCAAAAGTTCAAATGAATTCAATAAAAGTAGAATTAAAATTATGTT
>NW_024739802.1:297500-417500 GCF_018991925.1 Homarus americanus | reverse complement strand
CAGTCACACATATATATTGGTTACTTAAGTTATTCTTGAAGAAGGTTTTATACTGAACCTTATACTCATGAAACAGATATATATTGTTGTTTCTTAGCAGGCGACCATAACAGAGACATTCTACTCATAGTTCCAAGGTCCTGTAAACGTGATAGTAATACCGAGTTCTATTGACACCTGTGATTTGGAGGGTTGGAGCCTTATCTATGAGGGGAACCTATTCTATTTTCTTCATTGTTTTGGCGTGAGTTAGATGTTGTTGTACTGTAGAGAGGGAGGTTTAGCAGTAGCTGTGACCTGAAGAAGGGGGTATAGCTGTGACCTGAAGAAGGGGGGTATAGCTGTGACCTGAAGAAGGGGGGTATAGCTGTGACCTGGAGAAAGGGGTATAGCTGTGACCTGAAGAAGGATGTGTAGCTGTGACCTGAAGAAGGATGTGTAGCTCTGGCCTGAAGAAGGGAGTATAGCTGTGACCTGAAGAAGGGGGGTATAGCTGTGACCTGAAGAAGGGGTATAGCTGTGACCTGAAGAAGGATGTGTAGCTGTGAACTGAACAAGGATGTGTAGCTGTGACCTGAAGAAGGATGTGTAGCTCTGGCCTGAAGAAGGGAGTATAGCTGTGACCTGAACAAGGATGTATAGCTCTGGCGTGAAGGAGGAGGTGTTGACGTCATCTGTAGGAGGAGGATGAGTGGAAGAGCTGCTTCTGCTGTTGGTTGTCACATACATCACATGTTTCATAATATTATATTACAGTGCCTCGAGCATCGTAACTCTGCTGGCTAACTTTCTCGCATGGACGGTGTTTGTGTTTGGTTCGTTCACGCTATGGTTAAGAAGGGAGAGAGAGAGAGAGAGAGAGAGAGAGAGAGAGAGAGAGAGAGAGAGGCATTATTAAAATACACCACCTTCTTGACAACTTCCCCAGCAATGAGTAAAAAATTGAGAACGTTATTCCTGCTCTGGTAAAAATCCACTTCATATATTATACGTAGATTATTCTAAGCTGTTTACTGTTTCATGCAAATAAGCTTATCCATTTTGCAACCTTGAAAATTTAAATCTAAAAACTTTTTCTCGACTGACTCAGCGTGTTGATGCATATCCCTCGTCTCATTAAATACTGTTTATGTTTAGAGCAGCTTTCACTCTATCTCAACTCATCTGCCACATGTGATGCTGTTTCCTCTTCCAAGATTTTATTACTATTTTTACGTCTCGTCAGAAAAAAAAATATGTTCATGGAACAACTTTGAAAACTGTGCAGAATGAGAGACAGTACTCGGAGAAGATAGAGAGATAGAGAGAGATAGTAAGAAGGAGCTGTGGGGAAGAACTGGCTATTTGTGACACAGCTGAGAGACATTGGTGAGAACTTTTTATAACATAGGACAAGAACAGAATGATGTCAGGCGCCACAGTATTTAGGAAACTTTTTATTTTATATTTGTTTTAATTTGTATATTATTATTGTTTTTATTTCTTCTTCGTTTTCCTTTTTTTTTTAATTTTCGCTATTATTTTTTTTATTTTTATTTGTTTTTTTATTATTTTTTTTCTTATTATTTATCTATTTTATTTTTATTCGTCTTTTTTTTTTCTTTTTTATTTACCTTTTCAGTATTTATCATTTTTCCTATTATAATTTTTTTCTTTCCTTTATCTCTTTTGTTTCTTTGATTTTCTACAGATTCGTCTTTATTTTTATTCATTCCTATATTCTTAATATTAATTCTAATCAAGCATTGCTATTTATTTCATTATTTTTATCATTATTATTCTAGTCTTCGTCTCTATCTCTTATTCCTATCTTTATCTCCCTCTTTTATTAGTTATTATTGTTCTTATTATTCCTTCAGTTATCAGTCAGTCAATCAACTCCCGCCTCTACGCTTGTGACGTCAGAGATCGTCAGATAAACTGTCTTCCTCGTCACTCATACATTTCCTTTTTTCTTCCTATTTTAGTCTCTCTCTCTCTCTCTCTCTCGTCCCAGTAATAATGATAAAAATAAATACCCACAATCCATCAACATCAATGACGTCATTCATTTATTACGTCATATTAGCGTTATAAATTACTGTAGTTTTTATCAAGTTTTTATCAAGTGGAAACCCTTACCCAATAGGAACCCATCACCGTTGAAACCCATACCCAATAGGAACCCATCACCGTTGAAACCCATACCCAATAGGAACCCATCACCGTTGAAACCCATACCCAATAGGAACCCATCACCGTTGAAACCCTTACCCAATAGGAACCCATCACCGTTGAAACCCTTACCCAATAGGAACCCATCACCGTTGAAACCCATACCCAATAGGAACCCATCACCGTTGAAACCCATACCCAATAGAAGCTCATTAGCGTTGAGAGCTACACTATACCTGTTCAGAGGAGACAATAGCGCGTTGTGTCGGCTGTGGTGAATTATTAATATTGTTCCGTTTAATGGCGCCCCAGCACGTGAGGATCAGTATGGTGAAGAGGCGACATTATATTGGTAAATAATGAATTAGTGTGTGTGTGTGTGTGTGTGTGTGTAACAGAAAGAGAGTGACAGAAAGAGACAGACAGAGAGACACAGACAGACAGACAGACAGAAAGAAAGACATAGAGACTGACTGACTGACTGACTGACTGACAAATAGAGAGAGAGAGAGAGAGAGCTACTGTATGTGTGTGTGTGCGTGTGTCTTACGTGTTAGTAATAATAGTGGTAGTAGGGGAGCTGACATGTTGCCTTCACCCGGAAAAGGTAAACCTTACCTTACCTTACCTGACGTTACCTGACCTTACCTTACCTGACGTTACCTAACCTGACCTTACCTTGCCTGACCTTACCTGACCTGACCTGACCTAACCTTACCTTACCTTACCTGACCTTAACTTACCTTACCTGACCTTACATTACCTGACCTTACCTTACCTGACCTGACCTGACCTTACCTGACCTTACCTTACCTTACCTTACCTTACATTACCTTACCTTACATTACCTGACCTTACCTTACCTTACCTTACCTTACCTGACCTTACCTTACCTTACCTTACCTTTACGATACAGACAGCATAAACCATCTACCACCTCATCAGGATTCACCAAAACTCGTAACGATGTATATTTCAAATTAATAAAGATCTAAGAAAAATATCACAAGAAATTACATGAAATATATTGGAGAAAAAATTGTATCTGGATTTTTTATTTTTTATTTTTTATTTATTTATTTTTTTTATGAAAGTATGTAATTAGTCTCGGTATTATTTTTATGTCATTTTGCGTTAGGTTTGTGTTAAAAATAAAGCGTTAAGTTCTAATGTATGTGTGTGTGTGTGTGTGTGTGTGTGTGTTCCTCTCCAAATATTCCTACGGCGTCTCCTTAATGTTAATCAGTGTGTCGGTGAGCGTGATTATGACACAGCCAAAGGTCAACAAAGTTGGGTCACTACCATCACCTGATTCTGCCAGTCTCTACACACACACACACACCACACACACACACACACACACACACACACACACACACACACACACACACACCCACACACACACACACACACACACATCATCAACACACACACACACACACACACACATGTATAAGTTCAAGTGTGGCTATGTGTGGGGTGTGGGCATATGTGTGGCTATGTGGGAGGGGGCACAAGTGTGGCTATGTGGGAATGGGGCACAAGTGTGGCTGTAGGAGGGCACAAGTGGCCTTGTGTGGGAGAGAGCACATGTGGCTATGTGTGTACAAGTGTGGCTATGTGTGGAGGGCACAAGTGTGGCCATGTGTGGAGTATAAGTACAAGTGTGGCCATGTGTGGAGTGTAAGTACAAGTGTGGCCATGTGTGGAGTGTAAGTACAAGTGTGGCCATGTGTGGAGTGTAAGTACAAGTGTGGCCATGTATGAAGTATATACGTCTGATAACAGTTATGATTAGGACAGATGACATAAATATCTTCTGTTGCCTTTAGTAAATAAGATCATTAACTCCCTGCTGCCACAGGCCCACACACACACACACACACACACACACACACACACACACACACACACACACACAACTCATCACCTCACTGTCGGTCGCCTCATCTCACTGTCAAGCACATCAACTCACTGTCAAGCGCCTCACCTCACTGTCAAGCACTTGAACTCACTGTCAAACATCTCACCTCATTGTCAAGTGCCTCACCTCACTGTCAAGCGCCTCACCTCACTTTCAAGCACCTCAACTCACTGTCAAGCGCCTCACCTCACTAGCAAGCGCCTCACCTCACTATCAAGTGCCTCACCTCACTGTCAAGTGCCTCACCTCAATGTCAAGCGCCTCAACTCATTGTCAAGTGCCTCACCCCACTGTCAAGCACCTCATCTCACTATCAAGTGCCTCACCTCACTGTCAAGCGCCTCACCTCACTGTCAAGCGCCTCACCTCACTGTCAAGCGCCTCAGCTCTACACCTTGAGCGTCTTCTTATCTAAACAGAATATTGTGCACTTGAAGGTGAAAGTCATCGAGGAACTTGTCGTGTTGTGGGTGTCTAGTGGTCGCTTAATTATATAGCGCTGCGGCAGGTGGAAGCGAAACAGTAATTTTAGAATGATGTATTGTGTTGGTTAAATGGATCCATGTCCCAATAGACCCCGATCTAGCTTTATCATTAGAACCCATTAGGACTGTCCCCAATCCTTGCGCTGCGGTTAGGTTAGGTTGGAAGGGAGCCCATCTGTCTGGTCGCTGATGCAGCACACTAAAGAGAATAAAAACAACTTTGGAAAAGGTCCAGTGTGACATGTTCGTCTCAATAAAATGTTTCCCGGCTTCTATGTTGCCTCTATTACTGTGTTTCCTGAGTTGTTTATTGATATCATCGTCGTCACTTCCGCGTCTTTTGTTACGTGACCCAAATAAGTGAAACTCTCAACATGTTGGCTAACAACTTTCAAGCCTGACGGACTCCTTGCAACCTAACCTAAACTAGTTCCTTGTTAACATATACACAGACAACAGGTATTCATTGCCATACCAAAGTTTAGCTTAAATAGAAATGATGTAGATTAAAAAAAATAGGCGTTTCCTTTCTATTACAAACTAGGATTTTTTTTTCTCGTACGTCATAATGTTTTGACTACGACTCATCTCTCAATAGACAGCAAACCAGTCAACCAGTCCGATGCCATCAGTCAGCCAGTGGATACCTGTCCTCTATATACATAACAACCAGGGATCAGTTTACAATAACCAGGTGCTGTATTGCTTGTACCTGTGAACGTGACGTGAGAGATACAGACAGACCAGAGTGTGAGAGAGTTACAGACACATTACAGTTACATTAGTGTGGTTGGTGCCGGCTGCTGGTGATGATGATTACAGAGGGTGGAGGTGATGATGTGGAGGTGAGAAGGTAAAAATAACACAGGTAAGAATGATGATGATGAGGAGGAGACACTGTGTTGAACGTTATGTTGATCACACAATAATAAGTTTGATCATGATTATACAGTGAGTGATCAGTTGTTAACTATCTCTGATGGATAGTTTGCTCACAATAACTGGAAAGGGATTATTTTTATTATTTTTATTATTATTATTATTATTATTATTATTATTATTATTGTTATTATTATTATTATTATTATTATTATTATTATTATTATTATTATTATTATTTTTGTTATTATTATTATTATTGTTATTATTATTATTATTATTATTATTATTATTATTATTATTGTTATTATTATTATTATTATTATTATTATTATTATCATTATTATTATTATTATTATTATTATTATTATTGTTATTATTATTATTATTATTGTTATTATTATTTATTATTATTATTGTATTATTATTACTATTATTATCATTAATATTTTTATCATCATCATCATCATCATCATCATTATCACCACTAAACACTGACTGGAGCGATAGTAAACACAATTAGGGCCAACATCACACAGTTTTCCCCACACACAAAATGGACCATCTTGTTAAGACTCGGGAGGTCATTTAATTTTTTATGGTCCAAGTTCCTGATGAACCTTGGCTGCCCCTCCCCCTCCGCCCTGGCCTCCTATACCACTCTGTGAAGTCTTATTATTATTATTATTGTTATTGTTGTTATTATTATTATTGTTATTATTATTATTGTTGTTATTATTATTGTTATTGTTATTATTATTATTGATTATTATTATTATTGTTATTATTATTATTAGTGTTATTGTTATTATTATTGTTATTTAGTATTATTATTAATGTTATTATTATTGTTTGTTATTATTATTATTATTAGTATTATTATTATTAATATTATTGTTATTGTTATTATTATTATTAATGTTATTATTATTTTATTGTTATTTTATTATTATTATTAATATTATTATTGCTATTATTATTGTTATTTTATTCTTATTATTATTATTATTAATATTATTATTATTATTATTATTATTATTGTTATTTTTATAATTATTATTATTTTATTATTATTATTATTATTATTATTATTATTATTATTATTATTATTATTTTTATTATTTATTATTTTTATTATTTTATTATTATTTATTATTATTGTTAATGTTATTATTTTGTTTCTATTATTATAATTATTATTATTATTGTTTATTTTATTATTATTATTATTATAATTATTATTATTATTATTATTGTTGTTGTTGTTGTTATTGTTATTGTTATAATTATTGTTATTATTATTATTGTTATTATTATTATTATTATTATTTTTATTATTATTGTTATTTTTGTTATTATTATTATTATTATTATTATTATTGGAATATGTTTTGCAATACAGTAATTGAAATCGGCAGTGTAGATTATCAAAATATATCGCAATACATGAAATATATCGTTCAATTTATCAAAATATCGGTGTATCGTAAAATCTATTAATTTGATTAACCTCGTGTAGATATGCCAATTATAACAATATATCGCCAAATATATCAATATATCGCCAATTATATCAATATATCGCCAAATATAGCCAATATAGTATCTGTTTAGTATGCATCTAATCTTTGGTGACGCGTCTGTCCCCATTTCTACAGTGAATACAAAATAATTACAAGTATTCAGAAACACGTGTGGTGATATCGTCATACTCATCCCAAGCACAGGTGTGAGCACAGGTGTGAGCAGGTGTGGGGAGGATAGTTGGGGAAGGTGGGAGGGAGGGATGGTGGGGAGGAGGTTAGGGGTGGGAGGTGAAGGTGGGAGGGAGGGAGGAGGTGGGAGGAGGGAAAGTTGGTATGGTGGTTTTGCTGCTGTGGGGAAGGAGAGGAGGAAGAAGAGTAAAAGGGAGGAAATGTGGTTGTTCTGTGGGGAGAGAAGGAGGAGGAGTGGGTAAGAGAGGAGAGAGAGTGCTGTGAAAGACAATGGAGAGAGAGAGGGAGGGAGGAGAATGGGTGACAGAGATAACACATTTCTTCATTGTTTTCCTATTTACTACTTTTTGTTTACACATTTCGTCTTCACCACAATAACACTTACACTTAACAATATCATCTTTAACTTTCACTTATTTATGAAAGAATTAGTAAACTTTTCTTTTTTTATTTTGATGAAAATATGGAAAAAAGAATAAGTTTAAAATTGGTTTCTATTTTACTGCTCACTATGTTCATAATTTCTGATTACTTTCCGGCCATTGAACGACCACCACTAGTGATTACTTTTGACACTGAATGGCTTTCACTATTGATTACCTTTCTGCTATGAACGGCTGTCGCTATTGTTGACCTTCGAGGCAGTGAACGACCACAGGTATTGATTATACCATCGAGGTAGTGAACGTTCACCTCAGCACACCAGGTGAAAGCAGCAAGTCCCGTTCTTTACTTTAGAATTGTCGTAAAGAGATTATTATTATTATTATTATTATTATTATTATTATTATTATAATTATTATTATTATTATTATTAATTTGTATCATCATGTGTAACGTTTTTGGAGAGTGAGTGTGTGTGTGTGTGTGTGTGTGTGTGTGTGTGTAATAATAATATGTAATAATTAACGGTTTATTAAAGAAAGGCAGCCAGAAGGCTGAAAATATACAGTTACATATTTGGAATGGGCAATTACAAATAATATACAAGTAACAAAGTGACAAATAAGACATATAATAACTAGATAGGGAAAAGTTCAAACTACAGTTCATTTCAACATAGTGACAGTGCAAGGAGTAGTGTTTACTGGGAGTGAATACACTGGTTTATTACAAGTTATTGATAATTTTTACAATGGTTGGGACTGGGCTGTTCTTATGCGATCAGTTCGTGCACGTATGGGCTGGATGCGGTTGTGGTGTCGAACAGCAATTC
Organism: Homarus americanus; assembly: GCF_018991925.1. Taxonomy (NCBI): domain Eukaryota; kingdom Metazoa; phylum Arthropoda; class Malacostraca; order Decapoda; family Nephropidae; genus Homarus; species Homarus americanus. The sequence goes on along the minus strand of NW_024739802.1, from coordinate 409,127 downwards.
TCGGACTAGGGATCTCAGGTGGTAGTAGGGCCGGTGTCGAGGATGGTGTAGAACTTCTTACCAAATTTGCAGATGAGGTCGTGGTGATGGTCAGTGAGTGTGTGTGTGTGTGTGTGTGTGTGATGATAATAATAATATGTATATATAATAATATAATATTAATATGTAATAATAATTAACGGTTTATTGAAAAACTCTGCAGCCCGAAGGCTGAAAATATGCATTAGACAAAATTACTTATTACATACAAAAGACATGGGGTGGTGGGTCGTTTAACAAAAGTTTTCATTACTGAAAGAAGAACATGAATTGAACATACAAATTATTAAAGTTTACAGTTAATGGCGGGCCTGGGCTAGTCATGGAGACATCGGTGGTGTGGTGTTCACGTGGTGTAGTAACTCGTCCTCAGGTGTTGATGTGAAGGACCTCACGTGATCATGGAGACATCGGGTGGTGTGGTGTTCGTGTGGTGTAACTCGTCCTCAGGTGTTGATATGGACCTCACGTGGTCATAGAGACACCGGGTGGTGTGGTGTTTACGTGGTGTGTATATGTGTGTCCAACTCGTGAAGGGTGACAATTGCACATCTAACTTTCCTCATCACTTACAGGTTCTGGAAACATTGGATATCTGTTAGTGTTCTGTTTTTCCAGTTACACGTGGTCAAGGTCGCGGTACTGAACAAACAACAGAAAAAACAGCTGATTCTGGAGGTTTTTTAATGTTTGTTGTGTGTTTGAACTACCTCCAGGGTTGTTAAGCACAGTTCACCAGGTCTTAGCTGCCACAATTCATAACATCTGTTTGGTAATTTTTATGTCTGTCTGTTTATGTATGCAAATTGACTTGTTTAATTATTTCCATGTGAATAACAGAGTATGTGTGTGTTTTTTTTTTTTTTTTTTTTTTATTTGTGTGTGGTGCAGGTTTACAATGTATATATACAGTGTAGGTATGCAATGTAAATAATGTATATATATATATATATATATATATATATATATATATATATATATATATATATATATATATATATATATATATATATATATATATATATATACATGTACAGTTCAGGTATACAAACAATGTTATGAAGTAGGTATGCAAAAATTTTACATGAACAAAGCAAGTATACAACAATATACATAGATAGTGCAGGTATACAAACAACGTATATAGAGAGTGCGGGTATATAATGCACAAACAATGGTAAACAAGGATAGCCCAAGAAAAATACACTGACAAGAATACCAGCAGAGAAAGAGAAAGATCACGTCAGAGAGAGACAAATAGAGAGTGAGAGGGCTGAAGAGAGAGTAGTATTGTAACGCATAATGTGACAGATAGTCGGGGTAAGACTATGCTATACACAAGGCTGGGCTGGCTGCGGCGCAGCGTCTGGGCCTCGCTGACTCGCGCCTCGCGAACTCGCTCAGTCGCTCCACCAGTCGACCACCAGCCACGGAAGAGGAAGGATAGCACCACTCCTCTCCGTTCCCTCACAACTTCCGCCACTGAAACTCGATTATTTACCCGGATCTTTCACCCCAAATTTAAACCAAAATAGACATCCTCACTGCCGTTATTGAAAGTCGCTACTGTATACACACCATGTGACAGAAAAGGAAACAAATAAAGCGTGTTGTTTGAGTGGTATGTGTACTTAAACACAACTTCAGAACGTAACTCCGCATCGGTACTTGCGTGTTTGTTTGTTTTCTTTGTTCTGTTGGTTCCAGCATTGTCTTGTGGCTCCCGAAGAATAGTCTGACATTACAAGCGACGCCCTATTTAACACGAAAACATCTTTAAACAACGTTTAATGAGACTCGATTTATTCCCCCAAACGCCAGTGTTTTTATATAGTATTCAACACCTCACGAGTCTGCACGCAGTTGACTCGATATTATGTTGGTGATGGTTCCTCACTCCACCTCAACCCCCCCCCCTCTCAACCTCATCAACTCGTTAAGCCTCTGCTTCAACCCTTCAATAGTCTCCCCCTCTACCCCCCACGGCAAGCCCTCCTCAGAACACAGTCAACCTTCTACTCCGCCCACTTCAACTTCTTCATCAATTTGTCAACTGCGTGGGAACATTGTGAATTTCTGTTCCTCTACTACACACTCGCAGTGCTCCTCCCTCCCTCCTCCACACCGTATACTCCATTCCTCCACACGTGTACTCGCCTCCCCTCCCTCCTTCCCTCATCCACCTTGTGCTCCTCTCTCCACCCCCCACCCATATGCTTCCACGCGGTGTGCTCCATCCCTCCTTCCCTCTCTCCCCACGCGGTGTTCCATTTTCCTTCTTTCTCCTCCACGTGGTGTGTACCAACCCTCCACGCTATGTTCCCTGCCTTTTTTTCTCCCCTCCTCTTCACACCGTATACAATCCCTCCGTCCCGCTGCATTTTCTCTCACTCGTCGCCGTTTACTCATTTTCTTCATCCACACCATGTGCTCCTTGTTCCTTCACCGTGTGTTACCTCCTCCATCCTTCCCTCTACCCCATCCCGTGAGTTATTGCCCCCATCTCTCTCTCTCTCTCTCTCTCTCTCTCGTATGGTCCATTCTTTATCCCTGCTCTCCTCCCCCCTCGTTATCTCATTACTGTTATCGCTTATCGACTGGTTTCCGGGAGCGTGTCGAAGCCGCTACAACTGTTTGACGTGTCTACCTTATAATCTTACATCCTCTCTCTCTCTCTCTCTCTCTCTCTCTCTCTCTCTCTCTCTCTCTCATATATTAAAGCTCGCCTCAATTCTTATTCCGTTTTTTGTTACTATCCATCATATATTCCCGTTTTCTTTCTTAGTTGTCACAGCTGTCACTAAAGAAATTCAGAGACGGTGCGCTACCTTTATTATTATTATTATTATTATTATTATTATTATTATTATTATTATTATTATTATTTACTGTAGATCTCAAACACTTACCGTATCACCTTTTTAAAACATCTCATGTGACCCCCATCATTAAGATCTTCGTATGTGTTTGTTGATTAATTAAGGGTCTTGGATCACCTGGTAGAATAGACACCTCAAGTTAATGAAGATAAACCACCCTAACATTAACATAACCTAACTTAAACCAAATATAAGTTATCTAACATAGCCTTAGACTAACTTAACCTTAATCGAATCTAACTTAACCACCTAATATAACCTAAAATAACTTAACCAAATCTACCACACCCACACCCACCAGATGTAGTGTTAAAGCGGTGTAATCCTCAGGTGAAATACGCTAGGATGTGTGTTAAGCTCCCGGTGATCTTTGGTCTCTATATACCACTACTTCGGTAAGGCCATCCTCAGTTTTCCTCAGTATAAACACGAGGTCTTTGTACTATATCTCCTGTCACTTGGTTATAGTTGCTGTGGTAACTGGTCAAATGGGGGGTTCTAGTCTTGTTGGGATTTGATCTAATCTAAGCCATCAGTATTAGGGTTCGATCTCATTAGTATTGGGGCCATTTGGACGAGGTCTTAATCCTCATGTTTATATTAGACTAATTAGAGGTCTAATCAGATTGGCGCTCCTTTGGACTTGCCTGCTTTGGGGTCCGTAAGAACTATTTACATATAGACCCATTACATCTGCATTGGGGCCCATTAGTCCAACTGGGGGCCCATTTTTATAGCCTTGTAGTCTCACACACTCTCCCACAAGCATTTAATTGATCATGAATTAAGTTCTCTCCACCACAGCCTCATTCACTAAAGTGCTTACTCGTCTTGACATAAATACGTTCCATTTACCTATTAAGTCTTGATGGGGGGAGGAATTGACAGTCATTTTCATTTCCGAGGAGAAGCTTTTCGTTTTCTGTCTGTCTCTCTCTCTCTGTCTCTCTCTGTCAGTTACTCGTCGCTAAGAGTAAATTTTTTCCTTTCTTATTCACTCTCATTTTCTTCACTTATGGAGGAGAGGCAAGCAGGCACTTTCATCACCTCCCCCCCCCCAAAAAAAACACATCTCACTCTGGCACTTTCTTGACACTTTCTCTTGCCCCTAATCATCTTTTGTCGTATTGTTTCACTTTCTTCAACACTTTTCTCTTTTTTTTCCTGTAAACTTACTTTCTCTAGCACCGGGAAAGTTGATTTGTTAGCGTGCGTGTGTGTGTGTGTGTGTGTGTGTGTGTGTGTGTGTGACAGTAGGAGCGTATTAAAGGTAAATATTCTATGTATTTCAAAGACTTTAATATATATTCATGAGTTGATATGTCACAAGTATTTAGAGATAACACACTTTTCTCTCTCTCTCTCTCTCTCTCTTCTTCTCTCTCTCTTTCTCTCTCTCTCCTCTCTCTCTCCTTCTTCTACGTTATCTTAAGATCTCTACCTTTATTATTTTATTTTTTTATTTTTTTTATCCTGTACATGTTGGCCTCTACATGTTGACCTCTACCTCTTGACCTCTACCTCTTGACCTCTACCTCTTGGCCTCTACCTCTTTGACCTCACCTCCTCTTGACCTCTACCTCGACCTCTACCTCGACCTCTACCTCTTGACCTCTACCTCTTGACCTCTACCTCTTGACCTCCACCTGTTGACTTTCCTGTCCTTTTTTTACTTCAAAATGGAAGAGTAAGACAGACAGACAGACAGACAGACAGAGAAGGAAAGAAAGGGGGAAAAAGGCAAAGTCGAAAATTTGAGGGAAAGAGAAAAAGTGGGGAGAGGACGAAGAGGGGAAAGGGAGGGGAAGGAGAGAGAGATAAAGTGTAAATAGGAGAGGGAGGGAGGGAGAGAAGGAAGGAGAGTGTCAGAGAGGATGTAAAGGAAGGAGCATGGAAAATAATTATAAATGAGAAAAATTAAAAGAATAAGAGAGGGTCAGTCAGAAAGAGAGAAATAGACATAGAACAAAAATAGGAAATAAAAATAGGAATAGACAGTGGAGAAGAGAGGGGAGAGAAAGAGATATCAAATCTTTTAAACCAGGATTATCCTCGCGGTCTCTGCCTAAGTGTGGTCTATTCGTCTCTCTTTTGTTTTTGTTTTTATTTTTTTATTTTATCATCGTTGTGGTTTGTGTAAATTATTATTATTATTATTATTTATTATTACTCTCTTTCTCTTATCCATCTTCTTCATCACCTTATTCTTTGTATATTTTGTGTTTCCTCTTCGTTTAAATCTTCCCAAATTCATATCATTTCTTCCTTAACCTCACAAGAGTCTTCAACATTCTTTTCTCTGTTAATGATTTACCTAAAGTCTCCTCCTCCTCCTCCTCCTCCTCCTCCTCCTCTCTCCTCCTCCTCCTCCTACCCCTCCTCCTTTCTTTCTCTCCTCCTCCTCCTCCTCCTCCTCCTCCTCCTCCTCCTTCCTCCTCCTCCTCCTCCTCCTTTCTTTCTCTTCCTCCTCCTTTCTCTTTCCAACGTCGAATTTTTACTTGTTTTCACAATATCTCAGAATGGTCTCTTATCATTGTTTTCTGGACTATTAAATAGATTTCCGCTGTTTCATATTGTATAAAAAAATTCATGAGATTTTTTTTTTATTGCTTTTATATTTCACAGTATGAGTTGTCGCTCTTTTGTTTCATATTATTGCTTAGCCTTGTTTTTCTTGTTGTTTTTCTTGTTTTTTCTTCTTTCATCTTCATATTTCTTCTTCTTCTTCTTTCATCTTTTTCTTCTTGCTTCTTTCTTCTTTCTTCTTTCATCTTCTTCATCTTCTTCTTATTTCTTCTTCTTCTTTTCTTCTTTTGCATAATCATCTTCTCTTTCATCTTCTTCTTTCATCTTCTCTCCATTCTTCTTCTTCTTCTATCTTCTTTCATCATCATCTTCTTCTATCTTCTTTCATCATTCTTCTTCTATCTTCTTCTTCTTCTTCTTCTTCTTCTCCGCACGTCGTTTTATTATTGGAACATCTTCGAGCGAGTCTTCTATATTTTTTATTCTCAACGCCTTCACTAAAGTATTTTAAAACTGTTCGCATACTTCAATACCCACAACTTTTCCCTCCTCATCTTTTCCATTTATAGTCCACATTATTGCGTTTTCTCTCTTATTCTCCATTATTAACCTTTTTTCCTCCTCCTTTCTTATATATCTCGTCCCTTACTTTTTTTTAAAGAGATTTCAAGATTATTTTTGTCTTGTTTTATCTTACCTAATATTTTACATTCATATTTTCCTATCTCTAGTTTTTATCAATTTTTCTTATTCCCTTATCGCTTATTCCACTTTTTCTCTTGTTTTATGAATACTGTATGTTTTTCTTGTTTTCTTCCAATCTTCTCTTAAGTATTTCAAGTTTTCCTATTTCGCGGTTTTTACTATTTCCTGCCGTCATTATTTCTATCATATATCACGACTCATTCTCTTTTATTCCCCATTATTATTAGTCTTTCTTCCTACCTCATCTTCCTTCTACTAATCCACTTCTTTATATCTTCTTCCTCATTATAATTCTGTCTTCATTCATTTCTCATTATATTTTACGATACATTCTCTTTTATTTATCATTATTATCCGTTTTTTTCCTTCCTCCTTATATTTTCGTTTTTTTCCGTTTCTTCTGTCATAATTCAACATGGTTCCTTTATCACCGTGTTGTAGTGTGTCTTGGAGCACCGTGTTGTAGTGTGTCTTGGAGCACCGCGTTGTAGTGTGTCTTGGAGCACCGCGTTGTAGTGTGTCTTGGAGCACCGTGTTGTAGTGTGTCTTGGAGCACCGTGTTGTAGTGTGTCTTGGAGCACCGTGTTGTAGTGTGTCTTGGAGCACCGTGTTGTAGTGTGTCTTGGAGCACCGTGTTGTAGTGTGTCTTGGAGCACCGTGTTGTAGTGTGTCTTGGAGCACCGTGTTGTAGTGTGTCTTGGAGCACCGTGTTGTAGTGTGTCTTGGAGCACCGTGTTGTAGTGTGTCTTGGAGCACCGTGTTGTAGTGTGTCTTGGAGCACCGTGTTGTAGTGTGTCTTGGAGCACCGTGTTGTAGTGTGTCTTGGATAACCATGTCGCCTCATAGTCTTAACGCGACCATAAACGCATCTTTACGTTTCCTATTTTCATTTTCTGCCGTAATACTTTTATTAAATCTTTCATCTTATTCTCCTTTCTTGGATATGGTCTTTGCCTTGTGCTTTGTGGTAGTTGGGAGTAATAATATTAATAATAATAATAATAATAATAATAATTGTTGTTGTTGTACTGTATATCAAGTTTTTTTTATTTATGTGGACCAGTGTTCTCTTGCCTTCATGATATTAACCCAACCCTCTCTCTCTCGTTTTTTTCTTCGTAATTATCTGACCTCAATTTTCCGCATCCAAGATTCTGTTGTGAATTTGTTTTAGAGAATTATTATTATTATTATTATTATTATTATTATTATTATTATTATTATATTTTTCTTCTCGGTATGAGGTCCACTTTTTGGTTTAGGTTCGTAACCCACATGTTTAAACTTTTTTCTCTTTTTTTTTTATTCGGGACCAACTTCCTGCTAGCACGCCTCCAACACCCCTTAGGCAGAGACCGCTGGGGCTGGGTTATTCTGATTGTTGGGTTAGTTCACCAAAGTCTCCAAACTCAGCGTAAACAGTCTTTCAACTGCGTTTTCCTTTTCGCGTTTATTTTCTAAACTGGTGGTGGTGGAGGCCACTCGGCTAACTGCCTGCCGTCCGCGTTCTCTAAAGTTCGTACGATTAAATTCTTTATCCCCACAACAACAGGGGAGGTGAGAGCGCCTCTTAACTGGTTCACTCAGGGTAATGACACGAAGATTAGAGACTTAACGACGTCAAAATTACTCCGAGACTCTACTGTAACTAGATCTGTCGTCTTAGTCCAAGTTAAGATGTGTGAAATGTAAGACTACGAGCCTCTGGGAATTCGAACTCTGAACTTTAATCAAATTAGTTTTCGTTTTTTTTATACTCGTAGCAATGGCGTTTCGCATTACTGAACTCAGCGAGAGGGAACACGATGCAGAATTTAGTCTGGTTGGTTTAATTTGCAATTGCAGGAGCAACAGAGGCGGTGGAAATTAGATAAAAACAATAGTAATCACAGTCATTGTGGTGGATGTAAAGAGCAGACAGCAGTATCTCCTGACAGAAGACTGGAGCAGCAGAAGACAGTAGCAGACGGAAGCATCAGACAGCAGACAGGTGCAAACAGGAGGAGCAGCCTCGGGAACAGCTGCAGTTACGGCAGTGTGTCTCCCGCGCCAACCACCAGCAGCGGCGTGGATAACACCAGCGGGGAGATCACCGTTGAACTAAACCACCAAACAACAGTAACAGCAGCAGTAACTTGGCCACTGTGTTGTTCAGTAGCAACGGTAACAAAATGGACTGAGCAACAGGAGAACGTTCACAGAAACAACAACAGTAGTGAGAACAGACACGTGGTAGAAGGTAATGAGGAGGAACACAGAGAGAAGGAGGAGGACAACAGGTGAGAAGGAGGAGGACAACAGGTGATAAGGGAGAGGAGGAGGAGGGACAACAGGTGATAAAGGGGGAGAAGGAGAGGACCACAGGTGATAAGGGGGAGAAGGAGGAGGACCAGGTGATAAGGGGAGAAGGAGGAGGACAACAGGTGAATGGGGGAGAAGGAGGAGGACAACAGGTGAAAAGGAGGAGGAGGAGGACCACAGGTGATAAAGGGGGAGAAGGAGGAGGACCACAGGCAGAAAGTAGGAGGAGGAGGGGAACCAGAGATAATGAAATGGAGAAGGAAGGTAAGGAAGAGGATGAGGACCACAGGGGACGAAGAGGCCACGGAGGTGGCTTGTGGGGATCTCGCTTGTCTCCGTCAGATCTAAAAACCCACAACACCACAAACCCTCGCCCATAACTTTAGAACCCTGACACCACAAACCTCGACCTAACTTTAGAACCTGACACTGCCCCTTAGAACGACCCCTTTGGACCACAAACCTGACCCTAACTTTAGAACCCCTGCACCACAAACCTCGACCTCTAACTTTGAACCCCACACCACAAACCCTCGACCTCTAACTTTAGAACCCTGACACCACAAACCTCCCTAACTTTAGAACCCGACACCACAAACCTCGACCCCTAACTTTAGAACCCTGACAACAAACCTCGACCCTAACTTTAGAACCCTGACACCACAACCTCGACCCTACTTAGAACCCGACACCACCTCGACCTCTAACTTTAGAACCCACAACACCACAAACCCTCGACCCCTAACTTTAGAACCCCGACACCACAAACCCTCGACCCCTAACTTTAGAACCCCGACCCCTAACTTTAGAACCCCGACACCACAAACCCTCGACCTCTAACTTTAGAACCCCGACACCACCCCTGGCACAGACCCTCGACCCCTAACTTTAGAACCCCGACACCACAAACCCTCGACCCCTAGCACAGAACCCCGACACCTGAGCCCACTCATTCTTTAGAACCCCTCGACCCCTAACTTTAGAACCCCGACACCACAAACCCTCGACCCCTAACTTTAGAACCCCGACACCACAAACCCTCGACCCCTAACTTTAGAACCCCGACACCACAAACCCTCGATCTCTTCCTGACTTAAGATACCGTGGAATTTGTCCTTGAAGCATCCACAGATCTACTGACGCTAACTTATGTTCATTAAATTTATCTTTTCATTTTTTTCTTTTTACACTAGGGAAGGAGAGCGATAACACGTATAAAAATAACAAGACAGAGGAATACCATTTATCTCTCACAATTCAAAACTAAAATGAAAGAATTCTATTAAAATTCCTGAATATTGGAATTTATATTAAAAAAAAAGACAGAGGGAAAATAAGTTAATCTAAATGGTGAAAAATACGTCAAAGGTCAAGATTTTCAAAGGTTCCTACGATGGGAGTTTCTCGTTACTGAATAATGGGTCACCTGAAGATTACACACCCTAGTTTATATCACCTGATGATTAAACACAATAACCTAACCAAACTTGATTTAACTTAACCTAACATACTCTAACTTAACTTAACATACTCTAACTTAACCTAACATAACTCTAACTTAACCTAACATACCCTAACTTAACCTAACATACTCTAACTTAACCTAACATACTCTAACTTAACCTAACATAACTCTAACTTAACCTAACATAACTCTAACTTAACCTAACATACTCTAACTTAACCTAACATAACTCTTACTTAACCTAACATACTCTAACTTAACCTAACATAACTCTAACTTAACCTAACATACTCTAACTTAACCTAACATACTCTAACTTAACCTAACATACTCTAACTTAACCTAACATAACTCTAACTTAACCTAACATAACTCTAACTTAACCTAACATAACTCTAACTTAACCTAATCCCCCCAGATAGCGATAAAGTGGTTGATCTTGAGGTAATCCGTAATAACACACCTTGACTGAAGCTAAACACGACAATAATAAAAAACAAATAAATATTTCACTAAAACTATACAGTACTTTAATGTATTTACTTAATTGGTGGCACATAACTACAGGTAAACCGAGCTAAACATTTTTACGATATATTTTACTACATAACTGCCTCATTAAGATCTGGCTCTCACAAGGTGGCAAAAAATGGAGTTTAAATGGCACTGAGACTCTATAGGAGATAAAGTCATGTGTGTTTAGTTAGTAAACGTAAGATGTAAAGCTTTTGTGAATCCGGATTTAGACAACGTACGCGTGAGAATGCGAGAAATCCCTTAATCCACTTTTGGCATTATCCACACAGGTGATATCGTGAGTTTTATGAACACTTAAGCAACATATAGTTATCTTCTTTATTTTTTTATGTGATACAACAAAAGTTTACCGAGAGAGAGAGAGATCCAGTGTTGCCACATCAGGGGTCGAGGAGACACTGAGCCTTGTGTAAACTTCATCAGGTCTTCGTTCTCATCAGCCACTCTACCTCCATCTATACCTACCACAAATCTCACGTACCTATCCTAACCTAACCTAACCTCACCTCAAACTTGACCTTAATTCATCAAGCATAAGCTCATATTAACCCTGCCACACCTAACCTAAAAATTTACCTCACCAGATTTAATTTAACATGTTTCACTTCACGTTTGCACTACCAGGTTCTAATTTAACATCATCTATATCTGCCCTTGAATAAACTATGAATAAAAATAATTAATAAGAACCTAAAACTGTATTGATAGAAGAAGACAGAATAGAATCAAAGACCTTATTCAGATGGATCAGTGTAAGTGTAGTGTATAGATACAGGTGTAAAATTGGTTACGTACAGTATACTTAAACAAACAAACTGAAATTTATCGTCATTTTTAATTTTAATCCTCTCTCTCTCTCTCTCTCTCTCTCTCTCTCTCTCTCTCTCTCTCTCTCTCTCTCTCTCTCTCTGTCTATACATAAATTTGACGTAAGTAGGGAAGAGGCAGCAGTGTGTGGGTAGCTAACTGCAGGGGTAACTAATAGAGAGTGAGGGAGGAGGGAGGGGGGGGTGTTGGTTAAACGTACCGAAGCTTTTGTATACATGAATGACTGTGTGGTGGTGGTGGTGGTGGTGGTGGTAGCGGTGGTGGTAGTGGTGGTGGTAGTGGCGGTGGTGGCAATAGTGATGGCAATGGTGGTGGTGGTGGTGGGCAGAGGTGCACCCCGTCACCCGTACCATTCATCCTCTGCCCTGGGGCCTCGCCTACTATAATGAACCCCACCCACTTCTCCCAGCTCACTCAGGGTATCCCTTGTTACAGGAGATGCTCTTCTATTCTCAGCTCATTTGGATCTTCTTTGTCACAGAGGGGGATTTTTCTTGCTTGGTTAATAGTCTCATCTAAATAATCCTTCTTTTCTCAGCTCATTGTGGCCGTCGTCTCAGGAGGTGTTTTTTCTCAACTCACAGCAAATTCTTTTATCGTTTCAAAAAGTGTCTATTTAACCCCTAATATCCGCTTCTCTCAGCTCACAAGGGGACTTATTATAATGATATTCCTTTCTCAGCTCACAATGGCCCTCTTCTTATCTCACAAGGGATCTTAATTGCAGGAAACCTTTTTCTCAACTCACGAACCGCCTCCTTCGTCAAGTCTCAGATTAGAGTCAGTATTCACACAAAAACGTTCACCTAAGTCAGTCAAGACTCTTCTTCGTAACTTCGGTCCTCCTCTCAGCTCACAGGGGATTTATCTCAAACTAGGACTCTCAGGAGACACAGTTCTCTCTACTGGGACGATGTGTAGTCTTTAAGGCTACATACTAGTAAATGCAGCAATCATTGGTTAAATGGTACACAGACATTAGGCTTTGACATTAGGAGGGGCCCCTGGTTTAATGGGTCTCAAATCTAACCATAACTAATAGAAGTGGATCCCTGTCCTAATGGGCCCCAATTAAGACCTATTAAGCCCCTACATACATTTAACCATTAAGAGTAGGGGCCCCTGTCTCAATGGGTCTTAATTCTAATGGGTTCCTATACCAGTGTTGAGGGTAAGGTAACATAATCCCGATTAGTACTCTATAGGACCAATCAGGAATAGGGTTAATTTGACCTGTAACCAAAACACTGTCAACACGAGCAACCAACAACACCTGGCGCCCTTTCCACCCGTCAGTGTTATGTTTACATGAAGCTACGCCAAGCGAACGTTTATTTGAAGCTACACCAAGCGAACGTTTATTTGAAACTACACCAAGCGAACGTTTATTTGAAACTACACCAAGCGAACGTTTATTTGAAGTCATACCAGGTAAACGTTTATATGAAGCTACCCAAGACAAACGTTCGTTCGTCTTCGACTTATAGTTACAGTCCTTTATGGTGCGAGTGTGAGAGCGTACTTCACACTAATGAGGAATTAAGAACGAAAGATCGAGGACGAAGAGTTATGGGGGGAAGACGAGGTGTTAAGGACGAGGTGTTGAGGATGAGATGTCGTGGATGAGTGGTCGAGGACGAGGTGCTGAGGAAGAGGTGCTGAGGAAGAGGTGTTGAGGAAGAGGTGTTGAGGATGAGTGGTCGAGGACGAGGTGTTGAGGAAGAGGTATTATGGACGAGGTGTTGAGGAAGAGGTGTTGAGGATGAGTGGTCGAGGACGAGGTGTTGAGGAAGAGGTGTTGTAGACGCACAGGCCCCAGTTCTAATAGACCAAGCTGAGATGACCCCAGTCTAACCTAACCTAACCTTTAGAATTGGAGCACATTGTGTTTAGAACCCACTCAAATTGGAACCCATTGGAATTAGCCACCATTAGGAACTGAGCCCCAACACTAAATGACTAGGTTAAGTTTGTTTGGGGCCCAGTAGGACTATCGGTTCAGTCACCTAACGCCACTCTCAGCTTACCAGGATCCTTGACCGTAACACAACGGCCACCACTCCCAGGTCACTAGATCATAAACCCTCAAACACAATGGGGATGAAGGGTGGGGGGGTTCTCGCCACTCTCAGGTCGCCGGAAAAACTGACCATAGGCGGCAACGCGGCACCGGTGAGCTGAGAGCCTACAAGAGGCGCCATTCTCAGCTCAATGAGACCGCCGACCGTAACCAGAGGAGGAGTATTAAAAAACACACTCACACTTGAGTCAATCGATACGTGACGGAAGTGGTGGTGGTGGCAAGCGGGGCTGGCGGCTGGGCGCTCCTCTACTTGTTGTCTCACTTGTGTTTACCTTCTGCGCCAGCACGTGGACGCGTTTGTTTACGTTTCCGTAGAGCACGTGGAAACATTGGTTTATTTTTATGGTGGGGCGGGGTTAGTATAGACCGTTCACAAAGATCAACAGAAATAAAAAGAAATAGTATATGAGTATTAAATGTATATAAAAAGTCAGCGATACCTGTTTGTGTGTGTGTGTGTGTGTGTGTTGTGACAGAGGATCATGATTGTATTGATCACAATCAGTGGTTGGGGGCCGGTGATGATGGTGGCTACACTCTCAGGGACCCGCCGAGTGTACTAATCGATAGAAAGTTACGTAAAAAGTCTGTACACTCGCTCATTCTCACCCTTTGACTCATCAACATGCTGGTCCCGTGCTGAATCCCGAGGACTCACGTGAGATGCACTTGTTTCACTCTTTCTAGGGCATAGATATAAAGACACACACGAATCCACACACACTTACACAAACACTTACACAAACACTTACACACACACTTACACAAACACTTACACACACACTTACACAAACACTTACACACACACTTACACAAACACTTACACACACACTTACACAAACACTTACACACACACTTACACAAACACTTACACAAACACTTACACCTATACGAGCGAACACGCACTTCAGTTCACGTTTACTCTTTTAATTATCCTCCCAATAATTTTTCAACACACTTCACTCACTCTCCTCTCATTCTATTCCTCTCCTTCACTCCTGCTCTTTACCTCTCCCTCCCCCCCTCCCTCCCTCGCATTCTATATGTCTCTCCCCCCTCCCCTCCTCACACTCTTTACCTCTCCCCTCCTCCTTTACTCGCACTCTTTACCTCTCCCCTCCTCCTTTACTCGCACTCTTTACCTCTCCCTCCCTCCCTCAGGCATTCATTCTTCCTCTCATTACTGTCGTGATTTCTCCCCTTCCCCACTCCTCCCCGCGCTCTCCTCCCCACACTCCTCTCACACACCCTCCTCCCCACGCTTTCCTCCCAACACTTTCCTCCCCACACTTTCCTCCTCAGACTCTCCTCCCCACACTTTCCCCCCAACACTTTCCTCCCCACACTTTCCTCCCCACACTTTCCTCCCCACACTTTCCTCCCCACACTTTCCTCCCCACACTCCCCAGCTACCCACCAGAGAGGACAGCTACCATCATATCTTATCAGTTATATTACTTTATCTAGCTTCTCACCACGCGAAAGAACTCTAAAATAAGGAACTTTTCAACAACGGTAAATATATGAAGTAGAATTATTTAATCAACAAAGTTTAAAGAATTTATTGTGGAGCAAAAGAAAAAAGTTTAAACAATTTGCTGTAAATAAAATCGCTGGCAAATAATTTCAGGGGAATAAACATTCACGAAAAGTTTTAGTTTTGGAAAAAAAAGGAAAATGTCAAACACACGTTCGTAGTTGAAAGTTTTATACCAAGGGTTACTGCCTTTTCAGCTCGGCCCAGATTCCAGGGTTGGATGTTCAGAAGTTCATGCGCTCAGTTTTTATTCTCTCTCTCTTAACTGGTAATGGGAGAACGTAACTGACTTAACTGGTTCATGTATCATAAAATAAATCCTTCTTTACTAAAATTCTCTCCAAACTGAATGCAACTGAAGACCTAAGGATGGGATTCTCAAAAGGTTATAATTTTGTCTCGCAATTATAAGAATCCATGTAGAAGGTTGACGTAAACAATAGGTCGAAGATCCACTAGACGGTTCACGTTCACCTATCAGTTTCGAGGCAAAGTTGACGAATGAGTCTGTGAATCCGAACCCTCTAAGTCTATGGGATTATATGTGATTATAGATTATCCTCTACACACACACACACACACACACACACACAGAACCTCAATTTCCAACCTAATCTGCGAGGGTTTGCAGTTTGATTCGGTTTACAGGACACTGCAGACTCCACATTGACCCTCAGTATGTTGACAGTATGACCACTACCACCACTCACTGCCTTGTCAGCTTCCTGGACTTTATAAATGAAAACCTAAAGAACCACAAGACCTTTACTTTTAACTTACTCATCGACGACATAATTATCAACAAAGTCATCAATCATGTAGTCCGGATTGATTCATTTCATGGTTGATATATTCGCATTTCCTCTGTTTATTTCGTTAAGCTGTACACCCTTGAGGAGGGCGCGAGGATAGGAACTCTCTCTCTCTCTCTCTCATCCTTATCAACGATGTCCTGAATGATACTTCTTCTCGCTGGACATATATTGACAACTCTACCATCAGTCTCGTAGCCACAGCGCTCACCAGGACACCTCTCATCAGTTTCCACAGTTGGACCGCCGCCAGCCATGTTACCATCTATAATACCAAGATCAAGGCTAAACACATTAACCTCTCCTCCGACTATTTTTATATCAGGCCCTAACATTCCCATGGGTGTTAAATCTTCCTTAATTCCTTGATATAATTTTAATTGACAACCTTAACTGGAAGAACATGTCAGTGCCACACCCATTAATTTCCTAGCCATCGTCTCCACACCCTTTGTCACCTCAGGACTCTAGAACTGACCGACTGCATTTGAGCTCAAGAACATTATACACAATCTTCATACTTTTCCTCCTACCTACTTACCTTAACCTCCTCTGCCTGGTCTTGTTTTCTTATCTACAAAACAACAAAGACTTCTAAACATGGTGCAGAATGTGGCGCTGGATATATTAATTCTCTTTACATTCTCTAATTATCATCATACTTTATCTGTCAGTGTAGGATAAACCTGCTCCATAATCTTTGCCACCACCACCACCACCACCACCAGCACCTTCGACCATCTGTGGTTCCTCACCCAAAAGTTGGACAATAAAACTGCAACCTCGTACAGACACCAACAAGACCAAACCATCTCAACCATTGTGAATACCATCGTTATTCAGTTTATTTATTTTCTTTTTGTATTGATCTTCCATATGTTCGACCTTCTCTCCTTTATTTCACAACATGGTATTTGTTTATTGTTTATCCATTGCCCTTGTCAGTACCTTAGTCTGCAGGACGAGTGTTCAGTGGTCTGGTGAGCTCTGGTGCCTGGTACTAGACGTGGACAGCCTCCTGAATATAATATGCATATCCTTAGTGTAGTTCTAGCTTTTAGTATGTATGTTACTTTCAGTCTACATTTGATTATTATTACACACACACACACACACACACACACACACACTTTCCACTTACATTTCCAGTCAGAATCTGCCTTCGTTTCATTATCAAACTCAAGTGACGACGGAAATCAGACGTAGCTAGACTCACTTGCCACTCAGAGTCTGCCTTTGTTGCCCATCAGAGACAGTCGAGAGATAAGACCACACAAAGGTTCCCCGCGTACAGACAAAACTTTTCACCCCCTACATGTTGACAAGAGAAATTCAAGGTCCGTGTTTTAAAAAGTTTGCCACTTACTTGTGTGTGTGTGTGTGTGTGTGTGTGTGTGTGTGTGTGTGTGTGTTTTCATTTTATTGGCCCCCAGTTTTAATATCCCCGATAAAATAATTTAACATAAGCTCACCTAACCATTATGGGATTGGGGTCAAGTCCTAATGGTCCCTAGTTCTAATGGGCCCTAAATCCTAATGGTTAGATTAGACTTAGAATCCATTATTTATTTTTTTTTATCTGCAGCCGAAAGTTCACTCTTCGCTTCGGGCGTTCTGTGGTAGTGGTGTAGGAGGCTCGAACCGACATACCCCGAGCTAACTCGTCTAACTGCAGCCGAGTAGAGCCCATGACGTCACTAACACACACGCACACTAATGATCCCCTCTCTCTCTCTCTCTCTCTCTCTCTCTCTCGCAACATATGCAGATCGTAAAAGAAACTATAGTATTACATTAAATACATATAATTCACCAGTAGTGCAGATTTAGTGGAAAGTGACTTCATCGTTTACATTCAACAGCTGCGTTAAACCACATGACCAGACTGAGATTAAAACAAGACTTCTCGTTACGTATTGTGCACATATGGAACACCTTACCTAAACGGAGGGAGAGGGAGGGGGCAGGTACCCATGCGTGTTGATCTTCAAGAGACGACTGGACGGACATCTGGCAGATCAAGATGTTGTTTACGGTTACTGAGATCTGAGTACATTTAGTGGCGCCATGAGTCCACCTCCCCCCCCTCCCTCTGAGTACATAAATGGCTTTACTAGTCCCTACTCTGAGGACATACAGTGGCACTACGAGTCCCATCCCAGTAACCCCATCCAGCTAAAATAGATCTTAAATTAAGTAATCCAAGTTATTATATTTCGGATCCATGAAGACTCCCCCCCCCCCCAGGCTTACTTCACCTAACGCTAACCACCCAACCACCCTAGTGCTAACCTAACCTAACCCCTTCAGGTATAGCGTTAGGGTGGTTAATCTTCAGGTGAAATAAACCATAGGGGAACAATCCTTATGTAGTGTTATATTTTTAATGGGAGTAAACTACAACATACTGTGCATCTCAATACAAAAGCGAGTGTGAGGAAGAGTAAGGTAATAGAAGTTAGGAAATAAAGGAGACGAAGAAGGGAAGTGAGTAATAGAATACAAGACATAGATAGAATAGTGGATGTGTTTCAGCTACCCAGGAGTGGATAATTTATTTTTTTTACAGTGGATGGAACAATGGATGACGAATTGAATCAAGAGATATTAAACATTTTATCAACTCAATCCTAACAAGACTTTAATTTAACCTAATCTAGTCTTCTGAACTGAGGCTCAATCCAAATTATGAAAAAAAAGCAATCAGTTAATTAATCAGTAAATGCGTTCAGGGAGATTTTGTCCCAACGAAAGAAAATTATGGTACACGATTCACTGAACAATATGACTCAAACATTGACATTATATGGAGAAACATTTTAAGACTAGCCATTGTTTCTATTGTATTCTGGTAAAGTTATAAAAGCGACCTCCCAAACTTATCCTTGCCCTTGGTGCTGTGTTTTAACGTTGTACAAGCGATCTCCCAACCCTATCATTGTCTTCCTTATCATAGAGACAGGACTCTTAGAGATTATTTAGGTTTCATAGAGGGAGAAAGACGAGAGCACTTAGTATAACAATGAGAATATCCTTTCGTAATTCTCTCAATAGATTTTTTTTACGTAAGTTATACTAGAAACTCATCTGATCGTTGGACAAATAAAAAAAATTGAACTTTTAATGAGTGTGGAAATACCTGTATACTCGAAAGATGGTTAGTTTAGTTGAAAGAGAATATTCAATGAGTGACTTATTTACCGTGTAGACCTAATGTACACGACGAATCTGTAACAATCTGAATAGTTTTGAAGAATTTGCTTAAGTTTAAGGTAATTTAGGAAAGCCTGAAGGAATTTTTTTTACAAAACAGTGAGAAGTTTAGAACATGAAATAAGTTTACGAGTATCTACGAGACTTGGGGAAAGTTTTAAGGATTACTTAGAACAACACTGGAGACTGTTGTAAAAATTACGAAAGTATTGTTGGAACTCGAGACTGTGAGGGAGTCGACGTTGCGCCACTTGCTTTTTGGACAATGGCGCTCAGTGGCCTTGACCTCCGACCCTACAGTGTTCTGACGCACCCACCGCCCGCACCACTACTAACGTCATCACCACTTCACTTACCACTAAACAAAGCTACTATCATTATTTCCAATCATATGACCACTACCCTTACCACCACCACCACCACCACTACTACCTTTGCTACTTACGAGTCAACACCGCCACCACCACCACCACCACTACTACCTTTGCTACTTAGTGAGGCAACACCGCCACCATCACAGCCTCAACATTTTCTTCACCTATCCATCTGTGAATTATCTAATTGTTGTTTGTGCACCTGCCACTGTGTATACGTACTGTACATGTTGAAGTGATAATATTGTATGTATGTATGTATGTATGTATGTATGTATTTATGTATTCACTACCAGTATAACCACCACCACCCTTGTCAATGCCACCGTCACCGCTACTAGTAACCTGCACCACTACCCCACCATACCATTACAACACATGTTATTACAACCACTACCATTATCCTTGTTACAACCATCATCGTCACCCATACCCTCTATATTTATAACCACTACACCTCCACCATTACTACTGACCCTTACCACCATAACTACTACCCCACCATAACCACTACCCATCCACCACCACTACCCTCAACCACTAGACGTTACAAGTGGATGGATGACATTTTCACTTGGTTATGTGTACTTCAGTCTTCAAATTCTAATTGTATTATTTTGTTTTCAGGTGAAGTACTTTCGGATAAGCCGTGAGACGTTGCAAGATTCAACCCAGACATAAACGGCAATTCAACTCAACAACCACGTAGTCAAACACGACGCAATCTATAGGACACAGAAACGAGACATTATGACACGGGGCTATACAGACTGTTTTGCCTTGCTCTCGCTCTCGTAACACGTATCCAATATGTACGATGCTTCTTGACACGAGGCGATACTTTTTGACACGGACAATGTTTCTTGACATATGGACGATGCTTCTTGACACATGGACGATGCTCCTTGACACATGGACGATGCTTCTTGACGCATGGACGATGCTTCTTGACACGAGGTGATACTTTTTGACACGGACGATGCTTCTTGACATATGGACGATGCTTCTTGACACATGGACGATGCTTCTTAACACGAGGTGATACTTTTTGACACGGACGATGCTTCTTGACACATGGACGATGCTTCTTAACACGAGGTGATACTTTTTGACACGGACGATGCTTCTTGACACATGGACGATGCTTCTTGACACATGGACGATGCTTCTTGACACGAGGTGATACTTTTTGACACGGACGATGCTTCTTGACATATGGACGATGCTTCTTGACACATGGACGATGCTTCTAACACGAGGTGATACTTTTGACACATGGACGATGCTTCTTGACACATGGACGATGCTTTGACACGAGGTGATACTTTTGACACGGACGATGCTTCTTGACACATGGACGATGCTTGACACGAGGCGATACTTTTGACACGGACGATGCTTCTTGACGGACTGCTGGCTTGACACATGGACGATGCTTCTTAACACGATGGAGGTGATACACGGACGATGCTTTTGACACATGGACGATGCTTCACGAGGTGATACTTTTGACACGGACGATGCTTCTTGACACATGGACGATGCTTCTTGACACATGGACGATGCTTCTAACACGAGGTGATACTTTTGACACGGACGATGCTTGACACATGGACGATGCTTCTTAACACGAGGTGATACTTTTGACACGGACGATGCTTCTTGACACATGGACGATGCTTCTTGACACATGGACGATGCTTCTTGACACGATGGACGATGATGCTTCTTGACACATGGACGATGCTTCTTGACACATGGACGATGCTTCTTGACACATGGACGATGCTTCTTGACACATGGACGATGCTTCTTGACACATGGACGATGCTTCTTGACACATGGACGATGCTTCTTGACACGAGGTGATACTTTTTGACACGGACGATGCTTCTTGACACATGGACGATGCTTCTTGACACGAGGAGATACTTTTTGACAGGGGACGATATTTCTTGACACAGGGACGAAACTTATTAATACAGGGACGATCTTTCTTGACACGTATGATACTTCTTGATACAGTGCAAAATATTTCTTGACACCAGGGACGATACCCCTTGACACAGGGACGATACCTCTTGACACAGACACGTTACCCCGGAGAGAATATGACACCTTCTGACACATGCATTAAACTTCCTCATAACTGCACGAGAGTTCCTGGCTACATGCACAAGTTGACCTGATAAACTAACGCACTTAAACAAACCTCTGTAAATTATATGTTTGAGAGTAGATTCAAATACAATGTTCAAAATTACTTTAGTGTGTACTAAGCTGCCATCACACTGTCCTCAGGATCTTAGCAATTGTTTTAAAAGCTATTGAGGTTTCGCCAACATTTCTTAAGGCTTTCTTTCGTCTAATGTTTATAGATTATACTCAATGTTTTATTTCGTCCATATAAATGGCCGATTTTAGAAATAATAATAATAATAATAATAATAATAATAATAATAATAATAATAATAATATAAAACGAACAAGAAAATAAATATTATCGTTTCTCGGGAATTGTAGAAAGCTTAAGGAACGTTATGCTATACAAGAAGGAACAGGAAGCGGGGAAATAATGTCTCGCACAAACTACAATAATAATGCAAACCCACGAGAGTTATTGGTACATCTTACTGGCAAGTCATAAGTCTTAATGTGGCGAGACGCTTTAATAAGTCTTATTCAATACAGTCAATAGTAGGGTCACATACCAATGAAATATTATTAGAACGCGAAAAGTAAAAACATTCCCTAAACGTAACGAGTCAACAGGAAGTCTTCTTAATTTCGTTCTCGTCGCCCATGCCAAATTCTCTCAGGAAATATCAGGCTCTAATCGTAGACGTGGCTGACGGTAAAAACATTTAGTTGAACAATTTTTATTAGTCAGATTGGTGATCAATCCCAGTGATGAAGGGGGAGAGGGGGACGCTATTTGCACACGATGAATTCACTTATCCTATGAGGAAAAAGTATTAAATTTATTTTTATTTTTATTTTAGCGTGGAGGCGAAGCAGTTTTGTACGTGAGTGGTGATAATGATACTAGCGGTCCAGCATGGGAACAAGATTATATGAAGAAATAGTGAATAAAAAGGAAAAGAAGATGAAGGATGATAAAGAAGAAAAAGAAAAGAAAAAGAAGTGCTGGATGGTGATGAAGAATAACAGAGGAATATGTAGAAAATGGATAAAGAAATATGGACAATATCAACAAAAACAATGGCAATTAATGTACTTGGGTGGAAAAAATTATTTATTTGAATGTGTAAACAGATCGTTGACGTGAAACACCCCAGTTAAGAAATGTACTTATGAATGTATGGAAAATATTAATAAATAATAGAGGTTAATTAATGTAAGAAAATAATTTTGTTTGAAAAAATAACTGGTATAGAGTATGATTTTTTTTTTAGTGAAGACGATAATTTAACAAATAAAAGATATAAAAGTATGGACAAAATAAATGATTAGAATGGTTAAGTAATTTATAAATGTAGAGAATTACTGTATAACAAATACCAACTAATGTACAACAAAAAATTACTTAAACGCCTGGAGAGTTGAAGTATTGTATAAAAGATAATATATGTATGAAAACAAATGAAGTAATTGATAATCCATGTACATACTTTATAAATATCAGTGGACCTGATGAAGCCATCTTGAATTACCGGTAAGTTACGCAAAGGATTTCCAAGTGTTCATTTAAGTTAAATGAAACCAAAAACATACTTAATAAGGGCGTTTACAAGTGCACATGTACCTTATTGTACTTCCTCCTTACACTTGGTAAAGTTCGTAGGTCTACAGTACACTGTCATATGACCCCTGATAGTTCGTGACAGCTCGGCCTTAGCGAGTGTAAAGGTTTGGCTTCACGGGTGCGGGCTGCTGGTGGTGCTGGCATCCCATTTTCTGTGTTACCTCCACCACGACACAGCTTTCTATTACACTGTTGTGGGGGTGTGTGACGTGTATGAAGGGAAGACTTAACAGAGTGTAACCTAAGTTTAATGATCACATACAGTACACCCACTATTGTAGGGTATATATTTTTTCTGCCATTTCTCTAATGGATGAAGACCTCAAGTCATTCCAGGATTTTCTGTTTAAATCATATATATATATATATATATATATATATATATATATGGCTATCCAAACTATATGTATGTATAGTAAGCACCGTACGTGTATGTGTCCATCAGTCAGTGTCTAATATGGATCCCATGAGGATTTGGCACCCCAAGAGCCCACCTGAAGTTCAAGCACCTCGGCGGTACCCGGGATGCTTAACTCTATCATCACTGGCTGGTGTAACCATGAGTGTGTACAAAATGTATCCACGAGACTGTTCGTACCACACCTTACAAGTTTTTTATCTTATACATCTGTATATCTCTTCCAGTTAGACCATGATGTGTAGTTGTGTACTCTCTCTCTCTCTCCCTATATACTCGTATACATAATGTGTGTTTGCGTAAGAGAAAAATGACGATTGATTTAACATGACCAAATAAAGAAGTATGGGATGATACACGCTCAGCAAAACATCTCCTCACAGGAATAAACACAAATGAGTGATTTCCAACAAGAGAGTGAGATGTTATCACAAGATCTAAGGGAATGAAGTTACAATGAGTAGACCAGTCTTGTGGGGGCCAATGGGGGGAGGGAAGTAGCCCAGCTTATATGATTTACACATAAACCTTTTGGAGTTTGTACAGGTAGAAGTTTGGGAAGTCATGCGAAAAAGAAAGATTGGCAGGACGCCCTGCCCGGCCACATTACAAGGACTTGTCTAAGTCGAGAGGTCCCTTCCAAGAGATAAAGATATCAGGCAAGATTCACTGCCATATAGCAGAGACTAGATTATGTTATTTGGAGGTGCTCTTGTTCAGCAGTGAAGGTTCTAAACAGTGCTGTTGTATGTTTAATTGCCCGGCCGTCAATTTATTATTAGTATTATTATTACATTTTCGCCCCCAGGCCCCGATGTGGATCAGTGACCTGTGTTCGGGTGGACTAATCCTCCCCCCCCCCCCAAAAAAATGCATCGGTTACTATGGCCGTAGACTTGTTGGATTTCTTTTTTCCTTTGCACCTCCCACACTTCTTGTGCTTGTTGTTCTTCTGGTTCTTGTTCTCGTTGTTTTTCTTGTTCTTGTTCCTCTTTCTTGTTTCTTCTCACTTGGAGAAGCGGATCCCTGTAGTTAAGGTTCTTTGTGTGTTTCACCTTGGCGTTGCTACACTCTTCCCTCCATTTGGGACATCCCTGGTAGGAGGAGTGGGGATTGCCACGGGCAGCGCATTTCTTGTCTTCTTCAGTCTTGCAGTCTTTGCTCTGGTGTCCAGAGGACACGCACCTGGAGCATACGTCCTCTGGGGCCTTGCATTTCTTTGCTGGGTGTCCGTACCTCTGACACCTGTAGCATCTTGTCGGTATGTAAGGTTTCACTGGGACGGTGTCCCATCCTAGTATATTGTCTCTGGTAATTTGTGGAAAATATCAACCAGGGCTGAGGTGAATTTTCCGCCTGGTCTCTTCATTTTGCGATCGACGAATACGTCTTCCAGAAAGTGGTATATTTCGTTCTTTTTCAAGTGTTGTATCTCAGCGTGGGAGATGACTCCCCATACCGTGTTGTCGACGATATTGACTTCCACCTAAACGGGGACGTCATTGATGCTTGTAACTTCAATTGTTCAGACTGTCCCCAGTCACCAAAGGTAACCATAAGGCCACCACTCGGCCAGCGGACACTCTTAGTAGCCCCCTCTATACCTCTATAGATCCTAAAGGAGTAAAGGTGGGCTAGTTTAGGTCCTTTACAAATTACCTGCAGTGTATTCCCGTACAAGGTAAAAGTTATTAGTAACACTACTCTACAAGACTTGGTAAGGATTAGGATTTAGAGCTTGGCGACACTTCCTCTCCAGCAAGTACAGTAGATTCTGTACACTATAAAGCTAGCATTAGGGTGTACCACCGCGTGGTCTGCGTGACACACGGGCTTTAGTACAAAGGATTAACTTCCTCCCTAGAGGCCATTATGCTCAAAAATAGCCGGCTGATAGGGGCATTATAAGAGTGAGCAAGTAAACAACAAACGAATGTGGACGATTGCTATGTGCCCCGGGTAACGTTGCGGGAGTTACCTAGCATGCAGCAGTATAACGCTGGAAATCTAAGTGTTTTGAATGTTTATTTTTCTTTTCAATGTTTAGATTATCTCTGATATCTCCCATGAATATATGCTAATGAACGTATTAGATACTGAATACCCCCCAACATCCTTCAAAACACTGTTAACAAGGTAAATATTCAAATAACCAACAAGAGAAGGAGGAAAAGACGGACACGCATCACCCCTCCCTCCAACACTGGGTAACTGGCACGGTAAAGAGGAGAGAGAAAAAGGAAGGTTGAAGTAGTGGTCTTGCAGGTACAGTCATGTGCCGAGTTGACGTTTTTTAGTAGATATCTTATATATTATTAGCTAAATTTATCTTAAAATAAATACAAAATATTTACGATATAAAAATAATTATATTTATCTCTAAAAATTTCCAACAGAACCTCATGGATAAAAGCAATAATGAACTTGTGTGTTATGATCCCTGTACTTACGGGTCCGTGAGCCGCACAACGCCTCACTCCGCCGACTGTGTATTCCACCGCGCCATGGCTGCGCGGCTGTTGTGAAGGCTGTGCAAGCTTCCGTGTGACATATAAATTGGATTTTCTTACGGAATTAGGACGATTATGCAGTCAAAATGACCACCGAGAGACCCGTAACATCCCGGTTATTTACCACGTCGGTCATCGAAGGCCGCATCGACCTAGATGAGGTAATTTTGTGTGTTTTGTTTGAAGGGTGTCGAGGCTGTGGTGACGGAGGAGATGCACACACATGATCATGGCGCACCCGGGTGCTGTCCTCCAAACAGCTGATCGTGTCAACACTGACCTTTGACTAACTCTATCACATTCTTCTAGCTTATTATGGACTTTTTCAATCTATTAAATGGGAATATGAAGCCTCCAAGAACCGTGGAGTCAGTGGCACTACCCTAAGATGTGTTGTTTATAATTGTAAACTCGTAAGATAAGGGAAGGGTAACTTAGCAACGAATGAGTGTTAAATAATTACCATAAGAAATATATTGACATGCATTGTTAAAGATGTGTTTGGAAATGAACTTGTAGACAGCCACGTGAATAGATAAGATGAATGGAAAAACGTGTAACACCGAGCAAGACATGTAGCTGCCCCCCCAGTGTAACACATGTACTGGCTTCATAGAGGAAATATTTGTGAATATCCTATGTTCACTCTAAACTAAAATTCATATATAATTTTGTATCTTGTATATATCTAGTGTGGAAACTTTTAACTCATCCCAAATTAGGAGAATGGGGTTAGTGTTGATGTTGTTTATCAGGAGTCTTAACCCAACTATGACTATAAGCTCCAGAGGGTTATATATAAAGAGAAATTGATAATATATATATATGATACATTACAAGGTTTTATTATAACATACTGTAGTTAAAAACACCATGTGGTAGATGACTGAGGACTGGGTGTGTCAGCCCACCCTGGTGTGTTGTTTATATCAGCTGATTTTACCTGCTGCTACTGTTAATATGTTTTACCTTAATGTATAAAGTTTGGAATGATATAGTTTATTGAAGTATTGTTTGATACTGTATGGTTAGTTGTTGTCTTTATATGCTGACAACAAAAAGGAGTGTGAGAGGAAATGATTGCAGCCTAACACACCTGTCGAAATTTAGCCATGAGTACCAGTAAACATAAAGACTGAATTGTGTTAAAATACATGTTTTATGGATTGTATATTCCGTACTTCAGCTCAGAACCTTTGATTCAGTAGATTTTATCACTTTTAGAAACATTAAATGAAGACTAATTGCATTTTTTTTTCAAATCTTTACTGATAAAACATAAGTAATACTGTGCCTTACAACAGTGCATGTTATTATGAGCCACTTAGGAAAAAATTTGCAGGAAGAAAACTTATTTCTTACCTCTTTACAATATAAGTAAAAATGAATAGTCTACATTATCGGTCACAGCAAAATAGTCTGGGCGATT
Source organism: Homarus americanus (assembly GCF_018991925.1). Lineage (NCBI taxonomy): Eukaryota > Metazoa > Arthropoda > Malacostraca > Decapoda > Nephropidae > Homarus > Homarus americanus. Next base: position 381,705 of record NW_024739802.1, on the reverse strand, counting down.
TTGCTGGTGCATTGTTTATGTATTAGATGGAATGATATAATAGTTTTTTATTTAATTATGTGAAGAAAAACATGGCATGATATTTATATACACAAATTTTTTTTTTGTTAGATTTAAACATTGTAAATGAGGAATAATATCTGCTGAGATGACATGTAATTGTGTAGGTGTGGCTCATCTGTGGATCAATTTATAGTAGACCACATGCCGGTCTATGACAATTTTTAGTGCAATTTATCCATAATCGACATCTCGTGAATTGAAAATTAGAAAATTCTAAGCGGTGGCAATAAATGGTGGGATTTTTTTGTGTTTAATAATTTTAGACAAAAATAAGACGATTTTCTTCTTTGACACTTTTCTCACATTTTACCCATAACCGAGATATCGTGAGTTGAAAATCAGAAAACTACTAGAAAAGATGTTACAGTACAGTACTGTATTGCATTTGATCACCATTTGTTACCGTCAACTGAATCTCAGAAATTTATCTTTACAATCAAGGTTTGGTAGGGTTGGTTGGTTTGCTTAAGTTAATTAGCAATACATGGTTGATAATGCAATAAATACTATTATATCATTTACCCACTGCTTATAAAAATTTGGAGTACAGTACATGTGTCATTGCAACTTTCCTACTTTATCTTCATGAAGACAAATGTTGGTACACTTGTGGAAATTTGTTCCTACTCCCCATTTGGTAACCCGTGTCTCCAAATGGCCAGCCTATATAACTTATAGCATACTATCCACTAATCATATCTGTTGCCGTTTGGAGACGCAGGTTACCACAGTGGGTCATGTGGGTGTAGGAACACATTTTTGCAATTGTAACCTTTTCATCTCAAGCGTTCACCGATTATCAGCTGTTCACACAAGCACTATAAGGTAAACGTCTCATAGGCATTAATGCTTTCATTTTATACACATGAATAACCCTCAGTAGCTTTTGAGTACATACCCTATTTTTGTAGAGATGATTATAAATTGGCTTAAATTAATAAATACCAAAAAATGATGAGGTTCTATTATTAATTTCTTACCCGTGAACACTCACCAGTGGCCACCGATATACCACCGATGATTTACCATAAAATTAATAAGACTAATATTACCCGCCCAAGGATGAAAGTGCATTATTTTAGGTTATGTTTGGTCGGGTGTTGAGGGTATTGTTTTGTTATGCAAAGTTTGTTGGGAAGGTTGCTTAGTGTTAAGATTCTTTCACTGGTGAGCACATCAGCAATTTAACCCGAAACGTGTAGAAATGCGATATAAAAACGAAAGTAGGAAAGATGCATTTCCTCCAAATTTTTTATTGATGCTCAAAAAGTAAGGAACAAATTTTCTTAAATGTAATTTTTCCTAAAGTGGCTCATGATAAAATGAGCTGTCCTGAACTATTACTCAAACTGCCTACTCATACTTAAAAACAAATAGAAACAGACCATTACTGAATTGTGTCAGGTTTTAGGAGGAACAAACCACTGAGCTGTGCTTTACTTGAGTGTATAGTAGCTATATTACTTAGTGCATTGGGTACTGCTATGTATGAGGGCTACCGGGCTGTTAACACTAAAGTGTGTGGTCTACTATTCATGTACAGTATACTGTACACTGCTACAATTGTATTTGTTATTAGGTTAGGAATACATTTGTAGAAATCTTTCAGCAACATTGTCAGTAGCACCCAAATTTTTTCAACACTGATGTTCTTCATTTGAACTCTAGAATGATACTAATTTTTCTCTTCATGATTCCAGTTTTATATTCTACATCAGATCAGGTCAGTTATTAGTGACTTCATCACCTGTTACCCTGGTGGGTAGGATTATCCCAAATATTTTCCAGTTAATGGATGCTAGGTAGCCCCCTAAATATCCCAATAGACCAACTCCAGCTCAGTAGACTGCATACTATAGTAACATGGTGGATTGTTCATAATAAATTAGACTAGTTCGGTGATAGCTTGCTTTCATTATGGAGCATCTGCAAGCCACACCGCTAAGGCAGCAGCCTACTTGCCGGTTTATATCTAAAACCGAGTGGGTACCTACCATGTGTATTATTTACCATCAATCACTGGATAGTCCAATTATGATTATTTAGCTGCCAAACTTTATAACATGTTTAGGTGCAATGAAAGACAAAAGTCGTGTCATGAAATTTTGTGAAAACGTAGTGCCGAAGGGCTAAACTTTTGGTGCACTCTTGGTAGGGGGCTCTCATAATGTTTCACGAGTTATATTTAATCTTCGGACAAAACCGCGACATGACTTTTTCTCTTTGATTCTACATAATCAGATGTGATGGGCCTTTATTTAATGTAAGTTTTGAGAATGATGATATCTATAGATTCACAGGAACTGTTTCCTTGGAGTGGGTTACGACGGGGTTCCGTCCCGACTACCAGGTCGTAAGTCGAAAAGGCGAAAATAATACATAGAATATCTAAAATGGGTGTCTCTTTTTCTTCTCAGCACCACGAGAACTCTCACTTTTATGCTTGCCAGCCATTTTAAAGGAAATTACAAACAAAAATTTTGCCAGGACACAACGTGATCACTAACGTCGGGACTCGAAAATACGTAATGTGAAAAATATTTTATACGACCATGGTCGTCGTATGTCCGGGTTGTCGTAAGTTGAATATGCCATAAGTCGAGGAGAGACTGTATTTACCTTTCCTAAATTGTGATACCTGTAATAGATTGTGTAATTCTAAAGTTTAATATTTTAATTTTATATACTGTATTGTGCAGTAATGGGTATTATTTTTTAGTTGAGGCTAACTTTGAACAAGAGATAACCTGATGAGTGCAATTTCTTTTCTCAGATATCACGAGTGATAACAATACAGAATTCATGTAGGCGATTAGCCACAGTATATTTTATGGGGATTTACTGTACCGTTCATAACAGTATTTTGGTAAAGGTTAAGGGTACGTTTGCTTTTGTATTTGAAATTATTTGATAAAAATTCTTGATATGTTTACACTGCAACTCCAACAGGAGCTAGGAAAAATTAGTGTGAATACTTTACATATATTTTAAATCCTTTTATGAGATGCTGCAATATTGTCAACAAAACTAAGTCAGAGAATAGTTATTATCTAATCATTTACGACAGCATATGACACCAACCAACCAATCGTAATTATTTAATTTAATAGGTTCATAGTGTACGTCATCATTAGCCCTTAATTGGTGACTGTCATCAATTGATGTTAGTGAAAGGGACAGCAGCCAACAAGAATTGACGTTTCTTGTTCCTCGTGTCCCATTTTTTGCACATGGAGTGGATTAGTGATTTCTTAGCTGCCATTAGGAATTAATGAATCACTGTTGTAACATCCCTGAACTATCTTTATTGACAAGACCTTGATGTTTCATGTGGAGAATTAAAACATTATTTTCATAAGCTCATGCGTACTTTATCATTTTTTGTTGCCAGATATATATTCTATTCGTTTAAGTAAACATATCGTTAAAGGTCACATAGAGGAAATAGGAAATTAGAGTCATGTTCCTTGTGTTTTATTTGCATTTAATCTTTTTGATTGTCACCAACCAGACAGTAACTGAGGAAGTGAATGGCAGTTTGTAGTTCAATCCAAAAACTGGTTCCCTATTGCCAATACATTAACAATAAGCAGATACCGTATTCATTGCCAAACAACAGCTCTAATTGACTTATTAAGTTGTTAGACCTTGTATGTAATAGAAATTAATACATGTATATGTTTATTGCATCCAAATCAAATTTAATTTCTAATACAATGTCTAACTGGTGCACTGTATGTGTATACAAGTACAGTAATGCCTAATCTTTGAAATTCCACTCCTTTGATTCATCTGTTATGCAATTAAAGAGCTAAATCAGAGGTAGACAGTAACTAAGTAATGATACCGAACTTCATTACTGTCCACCCCTGTGTGTGTTTTATCTTAACCAAAGAAAAATCTCACTAAACAAGATATATCTGGTTATTCATTATTACTGTTATTATTGTACTGCTAAAAATGAATATTGGTTGGTTTTACTTTTTTAATTGACTGGTACAGCACTTTAGGACAAAAAAAATCCAGGTATTGTCAATTACAGTAGAGTACTGTACTGTACCTAGATTTTGATCTCAAAGTGTAAATACGTCTTCCTTTTTTTTAGATACCTACTGTATATTTATTGCATTTCTTAAGTTATGCTTCATTTCCAGAAATATGATAAAGCGTACAACACAGTGATCAACTTAACCCGTGGCCTAACCGAAGAAGAGTCACATCACGCATTGAACAAATCCTTAGATGACCGCAAAGTTCACGACGAGCTCTGTCTGGGTCTACTAGTGAGCATCCTTGCCGACCCATCCATAGCCTCAAGAGTAAGATTATTGATTTAAGTAATGATGGGAACCGTGTATCTCTGGTGGTGTGGGCCTCTAAATATTTGTGCTCCTATTCTGCATGATTATTTTAGTGTACTGTATGTAAAAAAATTTGCATTTTTTGTTCCAGGAAATTTAGAAAAGCAGTCTAGTTATCACTCACTGCATTTATATTTTTCATTTATGCATCAAGGCAAACCTGTTCCTGTTTCTCAGCTCATATGACTTTCCTGTATCCAGATCCATTTACAGGTGTAGAGTAGAATATTTTAGGTCTCTGTAAAGTGGTGACTCAAACCCTTATGCCTCATAGTTGGTCATTACTGTTTTATTGAACTTAGAACATTAACAGCATGTGTATGGGATCTCCTCAGTCGTGAATAAAATTATTTGGCGTCTGTCATTCCTTTAGTGAAGGGTTTGGGGGGAGATGGTATACTAACCACTAATGTATGGGATCCTCTCTGTGCTGAATAATATTGTCTGGTGTTAGCCAAATGAAATATCAAAAGTGGCACCCCTGTATTGAAGGGGTTAATAATCAAAACCTTTTTTTTTTATAGTGTCTTTACTTGAAGTTCTGTACAGTCATAGCAGAGTTGTTTCCTCAGCTTTTCTATTTCATTTAGCTTTGAAGTTGTTTATGCATGAGTAGAAATTAAAGGTTTTAAGAATTTGATTCACATACTTCAGGATTGTCATATTTTGTAGTTATAAATTGGCCTTGTGTTTAAACCTGATTTGTAACGGGTTGTCTCAGTTGGATTGATATCCTGAAGAAAATGCAACAATATTGTCATTGACTTTTAATTTGGGTATAAACTCTGACCTGCAGTATTAACATTCCAGCACTACCATGACCTGACTCTTGTGTCTCGTGATTCACTAAAAGTGGTGACTGAGACGCTAATACACCAGATTATTGGTGAGCGATTTTCCCGGTTGTCAGAGAGCACAAGAAGACAGCTCTTGTGGCTGGTGCGAGAACTTGTCAAGACGGGCATAAACAATGTGGAGGGAGTTGTATGGTGCCTCCTCAGACAAATTGCCGGTGGGGACGTTTCACAGAAGAATATATGGTTGGCTGAAAGTTTAGTAGATATACTAAGAGAAAATAGGTGAGTGATGTATGGTACAAATGAAAATTTGTGATGGCTATAGTAAAAGTTGGAGAGAATGAAGCCAGCTGATATAATAGCTTTTGAAAAAGAGGGAATTCAGCATTTTTCATTTGGTGAAAGATTTTCACAGGTCATCAGTTTATGCATAATTCTTCTAATATTTATGATGGTTCTAAATACTTTCAGACCATGGCTAGACAAGTTCCCAGTGATTGTCGCATCAGTTTCCTACACATACTTACGCATCCTTGAAGATCACCATGCACCTCAGTTTGCAAGCCTTAGACAGAAGGAGGTTAATTTTGTGGTGGGCCTCTTGAGAGAACGTTTTCAGGTGGGTGTTGCTTGTTTGTGTAACCTAAAAGTGTGGTTAAAAAGAAAATTTTAGTTTAAGATTTCATAATTATGATGCAAGCTTAGTGGCAGGAGACCTCCAAGTAGATTCAGTAATGTAGTTAATTTAGCAATAGGTCTTATTAGTGAAAACCCATAGACCAGGAACCCTAACTTGTGACTGGGATCTAAAAGTTAAATTGAAATGGTAATTAGATTATTTTTCTCTTCAAACCAAGGTTTCAAAGAATATCCACTTACATGGTAATAAGAAGGTAGCCAAGAAAAGGGAGGAGGCTAGAGTTGTGCTACGAGTGTAATTCAAGACATTTTGACCCTTTCTTTTGTCGACATTGGTTATAAGTGCTCACCCCTGGCCAACCTGCTCTAAATTTCACTTATTGTTGTCTCCCTTTTTTTAATATCATAAACTTACAACACTAAAGTTTTCATCAAAGTTAATTTTATTAGTACAGCATATACAATATTGTACAGTAGATCTTCATTTTTAATTAACCAAGCAATTTCACCCTCAGGATTGTTTAATGATTGGACGGGACTTGGTGCGGCTTCTTCAAAACATTGCCAAGATCCAGGAGATTGAGGCCTTTTGGAGAGACATGATCCATAACCCCACTTCTCTCTGTTCAAGTTTTACTGGTATGTTATTTATTTTTGTTCTCAAATGTTATTTTCAGTTGAAATTTTTAGTTAAAAAAATATTGAATAACAACTTCACCATTATCAGATTAAAAGCCCTTATCATTTGATGGAAGTCAGTGTGAGAAATCTTAACTTTACTACAAGATTTAGCTGACATTTGTTCATCTTGCAATATGAATTATTCATTACCCTTTAACCCTTAGGCCCCGGGTGACGTTCCAGAACTTCCGACTAGCGCGCCCTGGGTGACGTTCCAGAACGTCAGCCTATTTTCCCCAATTTTTTTTTTTTAAGTTTTTTTTTTTTCACGATTTAACCCCACAAGGGGGGTACTGCCAGCAGCACCCTAACCCGGGGCTTAAGGGTTAAGGAAGTAATACATCGTGTGCTGAAGAAATCTCGAGTGCATTGAATAATATTTTCTGTCTGGATAAACTCTTAAAAGTTACCTGAAATTTTCATCTTAATAGGTGGACCCTGCAACTTTTTTATAGTACAGGTAGTTATAGGGGAGGGCCTTGGTATATATACAGTACCTGTGTTTTATATGGGTAGCACCTGACCTTTGCTTTTTGCTTTCTGACAACTTGAGAATTATGCTTTTGTTAGTCATTCTTAAAGCCTGAAAGTTAATTAATAGCTTTTCTTGTAATATCTTTATACAAGTTATTAAGTCTTACTTTTATCTGAATGAGAGCAAGGAGAGAATCACGTTGCTCAAATTTTTATAAGTATCCAGAGATTTTAGTGTCGGTAATACAGTACACTGTAATGTGTAATTCTCATTTACAGGAATTCTCCAACTCCTTCAAACACGAACATCAAGAAGATTCTTTGTGGTGAGGCTAACCCCAGAAATGGAAAAGAAGATACTGTTCTTATGTTCAGATGTTAAATTTGGTATGCAGAAGAGATACCAAGAATGGTTCCAAAGACAGGTGAATACAGTAACATATTTCATATATTTCAGGTCTTTCTTTAGTTTCCAAAAGCAGTAAGAAAACAACCTCAGATTCTTGTTATAAGTTTTGTTGTTGTTATCATCAATTATAATTTACTAATATTAAGGATAATGAAGCTTTCAGATAAAGGTGATTGTTTTGCAAAAAAGTAAAGTTGTGAAAGCCTCTATAATAACTCCATTTAACATGTACTGCACTACAGGTCTCATGCCTGTATATGCTAGCCCAGCCATGAGGCAAATCTGAATCTGATGTAAAATATAATATATGTTGAAGGACTGTCTCGCTTCAGGAATCAAAAGGGTTTTATCAATTCCTCAATTTTAATCCATAATTAGGTGGATTTGAAATACAGCACAGCACAGTAATATCCCCTTTAGCCATAATAATTGGTGCAGAGTGGTTCCGGGTACTGAGACGAATTTTCTCATCCCCAGAATTTTCGGGCATTGTTGAATGTTTCTACATGAGACTTCAGTTGGACAGACTCAGAGCTGTATTTATTTATGCAAACACTTATGTACACATACTATATATATTATAGATAAACAAAATATACTACTACAGCTACTCCTCGACTTAAGACCATCCGCACATACGACCGCCTCAGTCGTACCAAAATTTGGCAAATTATGTATTTTCGAGTCCTGACGTTAGTGATTGCGCTGTGTACCGACAAAATTTTCGTTTGTAATTCACTTTAAAGTGGCTGGCAAGCTTAAAAGTGAGAGTTTTGTGGTGCTGAGAAGAAAAAGAGACACCCATTTTAGATTTTCTATGTATTATTTAAGCATTTTCGACTTGGGACCAATTCGACTTACGACCTGGATTTGGGTCCCTAACCCCGTTGTAAGTCGAGGAGCAGCTGTATATACACTACGATAATCATTAGCAGATGCTTTTGTCTTGACTTGTGATGCAGGCAGGCTAAATGGTAATATGATGATACAGGATGGCCTGCCTTTTTCCTGTACTATCTCCTGTAGCAGATGTTGCTATCAGTCACTCCTGTCTCCATGAAGCAGGGATTTTACATGCACCGTATATTTCACATACACCCTCTGCACACTACCCTACAGTAGGCATACCCTCCAGCTGTCCACTTTGTGATGTACAGTACTTTCACCTTTACTTGAATGTACAGTAGAGTACTACAGTACTGTACAGTATACTGTACATAACTGGAATCACTTTTTCCTTCTTTATACTGCCTTACAGTTTTCTTTGCTGATTGTTTGCTGGTACAGTAATGTACGGGACTGTACAAAACAAATCATAAACGAAAACAGGAGTGAGTGAACAAGCTTGTACAGTGGCAGCAGACAATGAACTAAGACTGTCATGATGCTAGAGTTTGAGGAGATGGTCTGCATGATACATGCTAATCATGAGCATCCTATGCACTCACATGACAGTAGTAGCCAATCGTAATCACAAGCTTTCTGAACCTACCCACCCCTGCGCCTGGTCATGCATCCATGTGTCAGAAACATGATGTAATTTCTCGGAAATTCATTTGAATACTTGGAACGGAGATATTTTCCTCAGAATTTCTCAGAATGCTCCAAAAATTTTCCAGCCCTTTGGAGAGTTCCGGGATTAAAGATTCCAGCTAACAGAAAGATTAACGTTACTTTTGTTTATGGAATGTTTGCTATAAAGCCATATTCTGTGACCAACACCCAGATATGAATGTAATTACTTGTACAGTATATGAAAAAAAATTATATTTAGGAATATGCACTTAACATTTAACCTGCCTTTTGCAAAATTATCTTGTACATACATTAAATATGATGAGAGACTACAGCAAGGAGAGTTGCTACCCCTACAGTAATTATGGCTAACCTACATAAGCATGGAAAATGGCCATAAGAGCTAATGATGAAAAGTTAATATGCAAAATAGCAGACCATCTCTGATCTCAATACCCTGATGAGATTGTATTAATAGTTCATGGCTTGATTGTGGTTAAGCAATGTTTTTTGCCTGCATTAAAAGTATATTCTATCCCACACAGATGAGAACACATGCACTTAATAGTTGTATGGATTGTTTTCACATCTAATAAGTTTTAAGTATGAATATTGTACCTGATAAATGTACCTCTTTGAAGTGTCCATCAGTAAAAAAAACCTGTTACAATCATAACTCAGAACCCCAAACCCGATTTTCTGGAATAATTTGCTTTGCTTGTTTATCAAAATGTGCTTTTAATGGATCTATTTCATGATCCTGGTTTTAGAGAGAAATTTATCTTTGGCATAATTTTATTAAGTGTTTTTTCATTGAGTTATTTCTTACATAGCATTAGGCACAGCACCACATAAAGAATAATAAGTTGATCCCAAGTTAAATATGCATGAAAAAATTATCGTGCATATGTGCAATACTGTATATAATAAGTAAATATTGTGTATGGTTGAGATAATTTATTTTTTTACAGTACCTGAACACACCTGAGAGCCAGACGTTGAGATGTGACCTCATTCGTTTTATTATCGGCTGTATCCACCCACCCAATGAGGTTCTGTGTTCAGATATTATTCCACGTTGGGCTGTGATTGGGTGGCTTCTTTCTTCTTGTACATCTCCTGTTGCAACTGCTAACTCTAAGCTGGCACTTTTTTATGACTGGCTACTATACAACACAGAGACAGACAACATCATGAATATTGGTGAGTTTAATGTCATTGTTTTAGTAGTATGGTTTAGCTAGATTGTTTCATTAGCTGTTCCTGAAAACACCATAGTAGGGGAAGGAAAGGTCTTTCTTTACATATTAACCCTATCGGCCTCGCACAATAGCGTTGAACATAAAAGGCAAAAAAACTTACGCTCAGCCTTGCGATGCCAGCGTCCAATGGGCTAAATTTCAAATAACTCAGAACTATTCAGTGAAACTGACTGAACTTTGGACACCATTTGACAGACGTCGTTTTTTGTGTGGGCCTTTTCACTTTCCCTGAGATGGTCTTGGTCATAGTGTGCGTGGCAGCGCAGCATGAAGTCAGTGTCGCTCTGGCTATTAGAGTGAGAGGAAGGTGTGCCGTTTGGCCCTTTAATTATTCCATGAGTTTTTGTGTTATACAGTAAGATCTCATATTTCTTGCAATTTCATTTCGCATTTTTGAATTTCGCGGGCACTACCTAAGTCTTATATTTGGCGTTATCGTGAATTTCGCGAGATCCAGCCAGCTGAACGTGAGATTCAGCAAGCTGAATGCTTGCCACCGTCTTGAATGACATCACAGCCCTCATACCAGTTACAGTCATTTTTGCTACAATGCGTGTTTTGTCAACGCGAATTGGTTCCACCGCGGTTGATGAATAGGAGAACACTGCTTGTAAAACGCGAACTTTGCATACGAATGTTGGCTGTAGCGTGATTCCATCCTCAACGTTTTAAGCGCGGCGTGAGGTTATGCAATGTTTACAGTTCATGTTCGACATCACATGTTCAGTTGATTCGTGTCTTTTGCGAAGTGTATTTTGAGTGGTACTCTATAAAGCTTTTATTTTTAATTTTTTGGGGGGGGGGGATTTAGCTGTTACCCATAAATACTGTATGAAAAGAATAAGCAAAAAGAATGTTTCGCAGTGAGGACTAATAACGGCTTACACTAACGCTCTCTATTTACATCACATGATCAGTTGAATCGCGTGGTTTCTGTCAATTACTCCGTGATTTTTCGCTATTTTCTCCAATTTTGTTGTGTTATCGATGAATACGGAAAGACAAGGTAAGAAGAATGTTTCCAAGAAGAGTTTTGGTGATCGAATTGCCGGTGGTGAACGTAAAAGAGGTTTACAAGAACACAACTATCGCATTGTAGCCTGCTCCAGCCTCGTGACTGCCTGGGCTGTTATGGTGTGCTTTTTTGGGTGGTGCTACCACCCGTCGAGTCAAGATAATGGCCTCTACCTCTACTGGGGGTCCTGCTGGTGGGGGTAGGACAGACCCACCTAAGCGGCCAAATAAGGAAAAGGAGAAGCGGGACTATCATAAGGGAGTTAAGTTTGCCAAGTACTCGATGCAGGATAAGCAGCGTGTGATTAAATTACTTGAGGAAGGCCTAAAAACTAGTTTCTGGAAAGCACAATCAAGTCAATAAAGGCAGAATTTGTATCATTTGGAGGTTATAAATGGAAAAATCAGAGATTGATGCAGAGTGGCCAGTCTATATTGTTATTTTTCCCATTAATTTATGTATTTGCATTTGGCAAATTTGAATTTGGCGCAGTTTTTCCAGTTTATAGTACTCACGAAATACAAGATCTTACTGTATTATTTTTCCTTATACCGCAATATTCTGCATGCTTTATTTTTTATTTTGGTATATAGTACATATCAATGAACACCATAATACAAGGAAAATGTGAAAGGAAATCAAGATATTTCTAAACGTTTCCTACTTTTTCAACTTGTACTCGAAAAAATTGGCTTAAATTTCAAGAATTTAAAATTTTGTTTGGTTTCAGACAATTTTACACTAGAAGAGACCCCACTACATTTAATAAAGCAATTCCATGGCAGTGAAATGAGCCCTAAAAAGAAATATGTATTTTTCAAAGATTTTTCGGCAAAAACCTCCGAGGCTGAGCGTAAGTTTTCATGCACGTATGTGTCTCAGGCTCTGTGGCTGAGAGGGTAAATGGTTTTTCTAAAGCACATATCTTGTTCAGCTTTACTTGATCATTTTCAAAATTTTCCTTACTTCCACTTTACTTTTTATGTTATTGTTTCCCATTCTGTTTTTCCCTGCTTCTTATGTTTTATTTTCCTCTGGTGAATATTGCTGAGGCATCCCTTATTCTGTTGATGGATACTCAATTCTTAGTGCAAGCAACTGTTGCTTCCCTTATGTGATAGATAAACTAACACAAATCTTCAGCCCTTTGTGATGACTCTAATGGTTTGATTATTGTTTAAAATCAATATAAAACATGCTAGATTAGCTCTTTTGGTACATATCATTATTTTAAGGCTAGAATGTAATTACTGTAATCAGTTTCTCTTCTGAGATGTTTGACCTTTAACTGAAGGGACACATCCCTATAGTTTACATAGGTAACCAAGTAAGCAACTTTGCACTACCTACTCAGATTAGATGTGAAAAATTCTACTAAATAGGAATGTTAACAACGTATTTATTCTCACAGAACCTGGCATTCTCGTAATGTACCACTCCATGCGGCCACACCCAGTTCTTACCACCTCCCTCTTGGACTTCATCTGCAGGGTGAGTTTATATATATATATATATATATATATATATATATATATATATATATATATATATATATATATATATATATATATATATATATATATATATATATATATATCTAGAGAGAACTGAATCAGAATGTACCAAGATGAGGATATGTTGGAGAAAGGTTTATCCTTCATTGTTGTACAGATGAAAAGCATTTATTTTGGATACAAGAGGAAGAAGCAAATTGAAAGTGATGCACATGATATGCATGAGACAGAAGTGATCAATACAAGGGTGATTTGAATGTAAAGAAGGATTACAGATATTAGAAGGCAATGAAAAGGGGTGTCAGACAGTGTTTGGGAAATTTTAGATTGCTAAAAAGCATATACTACTGTACAGTATATAATTTATAATTGAATGGTAGGAGAGAGGGGGTGGAGCTCAAGGAAATGGGAGGAAAGGCTGAGGGAGACACTACCTGTAGGTGAGAGGGAATGGTCATCCAGGAAGCAGCTGTATGCATGAGTGGCTGGCAAACATTACATCAAGTTGGTTATGAAGATGGATGTGATGTGATCTGTTACAGAGTCTATAGTGTGTATTACAGTAGATGAGAGAAAGTTTGTTCATCCAACATCATGACAGAAAGGAACTTGCGAGAGTGAATGAAGGAAATATCATAGTAGCAACATCTTTGAAATTTCAATGTAGGCCAATGTGTTCAGTATGAGTTATTAAAAATTTTGTATTCTTGAAGTACTGTATGTTATCTTCATAGAGTAAACTTATTTTCAGTATATATTCTCTTTTCCAAATGAGGATATGACATTCATTGTTTCATACCCCTTTTGTTTTGCTCCCCAACACATCATCTCTACTGTACTGAAAAAAAGTATTCCCTTTTCACCTCATTTTATTCCTTTCAGATAATTCCAAATTTCCATCCTCCATTGTTGGATAAGGTTCGATCTGGAGTACACAACTCTCTTAAACAAATTCTTGAAAAGAGAGTAGTGCAGTCACTTGATCCACTCTTTGACAACCGCCATATGGATGCAGAATTGCGGAAGCTCATTCGTGATACATTCCCTGAATTCTGTTCAAACTCTGGGCCTGGGGATGTGAAACCTGAAGACTTTGTTGCCCCAGTATCTTCTGCCTCTGTTACCAGAATGGACCTCATAGTTGAAACAGGTCTTGACTTTGGAACCTCACCAGTCAATAATGACAGTGATGTAAATAATAGTAACCATATTGGTGAGGACGATGCCATGTTTAGTGATGAGGAGGAGGAGCCACCGACCACAAAGGCTACTCCTCCACCTGCACCTCATAAGGTTAAAGTGGAGGAAATCTCAAATACTGCCTCCACTCCAGTGACAGAAGTGGTGGAGGTGAAAACCAAAGTGAATGATGTGAGTAGTGTGGAGGAAAAAGTGGACCTGAGTAAACACTTAGACTATCTGGAGAGTGATATGAAGACTATACTGCTGGATTTTCAAAATGAAAAGGACACCAAACAAAGGTAGGAAAAACTTATTGTGTATGACTGGGTAGTCTTTTAGTAGGGCTTCAGAAGATACTAGGTACAGTACCGGGTACTGTTTACCATTTGCTGATTATTATCTGTAGTCAAAGTAATCATTACTATAAAAGAGTTATGCTCATTGTGCTGTGTATAAATCAGACAAATACGATATTGTTTTTAAATGTATGGTCAGAAGAAGTGTTCTTTAAATCCTGCCTGCTGCAGGTGGCAACTATAATTGTGGGTTGAGATTGAAAACCAACCATTGGTGGATGTAATTTATATTGGAGAGCATACCTTTAGTCCACAAGTTGGAATGTGAAAGAAATGAGGGATGATAGCAATTGAACAGTGGTGTTAAATAGTTTTAGCAAAGGTAACTAAAAACCAACCAAGAAAGTGTTAAGACATAGGTGAAAGGGGTGACATTAATCATGTGGAATATAGAGATGGTTCCAGAGGAAAAGCACTTCTTATATTCATGACCACATGTTGCAAGTCTGGTAGATAGTAATAACACATTTATGTACCTTTATGAATCACCTAGCTACTTTTTGAAAATAAACCACACAGAATATAAAAATAGAAACTTCTGTACATTACTTGTAGAGCTGATGACATCACACAAAATATTAGTACCTGAAATGACTGAAATGCTGCCCTATGACACATTGTTGGTTTTCATCGTGCAAACTTTACTTTAATGTGACACTACATGCCCATCCCAGTTCAAAATGGCAAATTGACAAGTAGAGGCATAACTCGACCAGGCTTGAGCTGGTCTACAATAAAACATTTGATTGGGCAGTGTCATAGTACGTACAGTATTTCTTCAGCACTACAAAGGCAAGAGGCTGTACGGTATATGATCATTATGTACAGTAGAGAATATTTTTTTATCACAAGTTAAACATGAACAAAATAATACAGTACTTGTATGTTGTTTATCTTTGTTCATTAGTACAGTATATAACAGCAGTGTCTTAGCAATATGGATCATTTAGCCACGCACTGCCAAAAATTTAGAATTATTGTTTTGATGTCCCCCTGGATGTTACTGAAGCTTCATAATCTCTCAAATACAGTACAACGCCACAAATATGAAATGCACTACAATGGAACAAAATACATTTTGCCATTATGAAAATACAAATACTGTAGCTATAGACATAATTAAGTAGCTATTATGTCAGTACATCGTCAACATCACCTGTTGTTTCCCTTCTGGTGTGGGATTAATTTCCTGGATTTCTCTCCTCCTAATCTCCTGCATGCAGAGTGTTTAGCTTTTACATAGTGAAGTATCGGGGCTTATACTAATATCATCTTACATGGAGCTGCCTCAGCTGACCCATGTAGCTAGTAGGTTTGTCTACTGGTTTTCCTTTCCCTACCCATTCCCTCTTGAGTAGATACCCACAAGGCAGTGTTACCTTTTCCCAGCTTGGCTGCCAATCACTCCAGCGTAGCAGTAGATAAATCCTTATAGTAAACCAGTGAAAATAGCAACTGCATATATACTGTACTGTATGATATTAAATAAAAAACTGTATATAGTATTATACTGTAATACAGTACTATACACATTTGGAAAATAAGAGTATGCAGAAAAAATTGAAGTGGTGATAAGATATGCACCATAATACTGTACTGGGTATAAGTGTACTGTACTGTACAAGTCACTATTACCAAATCTGATGGAATTGGTGCAAAAGTTGCTTTTGTAATGGGGATGAAGGGAGGGGGTGGCATGACAGATGTTGTCACTGGTTATACTATACTGGACAGACATATAGTTCATAGAGAGAGAATTTGTTTGTGTATGGGAGGGTGTAAGTGTACCTGTGTGGGATGATATGCCTCACTCCCTTCCCTTCTTCCTCATGCCCTATATAACTACGTAGTCATTTATATATTTTTTTCAGTGTTAATGTTTCAGTAAGAAATTGGTAGTAAAACAAACTGAAATGGTGCCATCATTGTGATGTGTTTGGAAGGGAGGGAGCAGTGATTGTCATAGAAGTCACTTATTATATAAACAGATGCTCACTGCTGGTGGAGAGAGATATATGTTTAGAACAGTGTGGGATGGTGTTTGTATGTGAGGTCTTCCCTGCACCCCTCTTCTTCTCTCCTTTTGGTGCCAGACATTTACTCACCCTCTCTTGCCACCACTTTTGTTCCCTCACTGTCAATATATTTAATGGTAATTGTTGTAAATAAAAGTGAAGTAAGGTGTTGGTCAATCAGGGTGTAATATGCATGTGTTTGAGAGAGAGAGGGAGTTTTGGTGTGTTCTGTTGGAAGTATGTATGGCTGTACTGGAGTGTGATGTACGTATGTGTGATGTGCTTCCCTTTTTCATTTCTTACACCCTGCCAGATGTATATACACTGTCGCCACATCCACTCACCTTTTGCTCACTTATGGTTAATGTTTTATTGGGAATATAGTAAAATACAGGTTGAACCTCTCTAATCTGGTAACCTTGGGTCTTGAGCAGAGCTTAATCTTAGAATTCTCCAGTTCATTGGAGTTATATCCCAGCAATAAGGTAAAATTTACTTGAAGAACCACAGTACAGTACTCAGTTAAGGTTAATCTTCCTTTGACTCATCAACTTTGGCATATTGTGCTTTATGTAATAGAATTGCTTATTTTTTTACCTTCTCTATTACAGTAGAGGTGGTCAAAATTTGAGACATGAATTTTTCAAAATGCCTACAGCAATTTCCAAATGAAGTCGGCAAAGTGCCATTGAGCGTCACCATTGTACTGTTCAAACATAAAAACCTGAGGGTTATGAGGTACAGTAGCTAAAACAAGTATCTGTGCAGGTGGGGGTCGATATGCTCCAAAATTTTACGTGTGACTAGTGATAGCCCTCATATACCAAAATTTATTGTCCATGGTCTCATATTGTTTCCCACAAAGTATGCACAGATAGTTGTTTTAGCTACTGTATATCTCAATGACTACATGTTCAGTTTGCTAAAACTTTCAAAGGTATGTCTTATATTAGTTATTGTGGCACCCAAGTAAGTTGCCATTATTATGTAAAAAAAAATAAATAAAAAAATTTCTTGTCTGAAACTTTTGGCAAACTTTGTAAAATATTGTTTATTCTATGGATGGTTCCTTTTTAACTTTGAGCCCAAAATTAGTTTTTGACACCCAGCTGAATGATGCGGATTCATAGGCCACTTGCATCCATTGTTTGTGAAAATTTTACACCTTATAATAGCCATTTCTGACCAATTAGCACACTAAATTAAAAAAAGCTGTGGGTCTGCCATCTTGTTTAGGACCAGCCCACCATCATTACTTCAGTTTCTACCCAGATCCCATTGAAGTGGACAGCCATAGGTTGGCTCTACCCAGGACTGCTTATTTATAGCAAAAAGATAAGTGTCCTACATACCCATGTTACAACACATCAGGGATTACTGGTAGGATCTTCCACAGTTGTTGGTGTTATCATTTAAGTAAGACTGTTACTAGGTCTTTCACTCATCATTTCATAAGGTTTGTTGATACTATTTATTGGCCTGACCTCAGTGGTGGTAGACCCTGGGATGGACTGACTTATGGACTCAGGAAAATAATAAGCTGGTTTAAGGGGCTTGTTGGATGTCCAGGCCTGGATGGAAAGCAGATAAACATGTTATATGTCCCCATAATTGTTTATGGGCATTTGGTTTGCTGAAGTTCAATTTTCATAATTAAGTTTGCCTTTTAGCTTGCTTGTATAACTTAAAGGGTGATTAATGAAGTTATTTTTCAATTGGTCTTAATTACACCCCTAACCTAGTTGTAACTCAGAGTTTCCCACCCATAAATTCGTATTATTTTGTTTGTGGGACCATAATACCATTAACAGCTACAGCCTGTTTGTCACCAGGAGACGTAAGCCTTGCCTGTGTATTAGAAAATGCACTCACTGACTCAGAAGCCTCTTATCTCAATACAGTAATGTGTTTATAATCAAAATGCTCATAGTTATTATGCATACTGTACATTGATATAATATGTGGTTTATATTTATTATTCAGTTTAACAGGAATTTTTTAGAAATAAGGGAATAATGCTTCCGCTCCTTTTAGTATGAATATGTTGAACTGTTCACTGAAAATCGTGTTTCTTTGATGTCTTTTTGTAGTGTGTTTACTTTGAATTTATTGTGCATTGTAAAATTTATGGATTTATTACACAGTAATATGAATTGTCTGAGGATGTGATAATTAATTTTGCACTTGAATGGGTTTCAATTATATTTAGATTAGAGCATTGGTTTACATACCAATTTTGAGAGAAATCTTTTGTTAATTGGATTCTTTATGCATCCTTTACATTTCAGAAATGTGTGGATATTGATCCCACGGAAATTAATGTGAATAATTTATTGGGAAATTTGTTTTTTTTTTTAGGCCCTGGTTTTCTGTCTTTTGAGCCACTTAATTTAACAGCTAAAAAGCCTAACTACCCCTTTATATTAAGGATATTGAATGTCTGGACTATGTGTACAATATATTGAACTTAGATCAAATAGATAGGCCCAGAACTCTGGAATTATTGCCAACAGGCTGTGTTTGGATTATTAATCAGTCATGTTAGCAATACAGGCACACTGCAGATTCTGAAAGAGCTGTGTTCTGAAAAACCATTTGTAAATAAAAAATGTAAATAAAGGCATATTTTCCCATTGACTTCCATTAAATAATGAGAGATGCGATTCCGCGGAAAAATATCCTCGTTTAAGGACATGAAATATATCATTGTTATTTGACAGCCAATTTCCACACAGCTGTGTGTGCTGTGTGGTCTCTTGCAGCCACTCTCATCAGGTTCTTAACTATGAGCTCATTTCTTACAAACTCTCTCCATGTTATTTAGAGTCATTCCTCAGCTGACCGCCCACAACAGCTAGCCACCATGATCATCTACACCCATTTTTACCACTCTTATGAAATTAAAACGATAAGCATTTAATAAAGATAAAAGTGCACATACTCGTATAATTATGTAAGTCGAGGTAATGATTTATTTATTGAGAGGTGTGTGCATGTTCACTGTCTCAAAGCTGTGCAACAACTGACTGTCATATGTAGAAAGTTCTCACATGTTGCTTGAATTTTGTTATGATATTTGTGTAAGTGTGGATGTTCTAAATATACAGGTCAAACTTTTCAGGATTGTAGCGTCACACATGAAGGGTTTAGAATACATTGTACAGTATACAGTATTGACCAGAATCAGTACAGGACACTCTCAGATGCCTGTGTCAGTATTGCAGTAGTTTCAAATGATGCAGTACAAGAAAAATCATAACTGAAGATTTTGTACAGGATAATATTTTCTCTTTTTTTGAAAATTTGTAAATCTGAATGTCTTTTATTTAAAATTTTGTTGCTCTCAAAAGCTCTCATAATATTTTCTCTTAAATTTCCTTAATTATTGCTTTGGTATCATTATAGTGGCATGGGAAGTAGTGAAGCCAGAAATTACTTGTAACCTGAGAGGTGGAGGGAATCCCTCACTTTTACACATGCCCCATTAAAGAGCCTTTCATCAGCTGTGTTGGACTGAGCCACGCTGCCCACCTTCAGTAGAAAATAAAAATTTTCTTAAAAAATGTAGGCACTTTATTCTCTCTTTGTCCCTGAAATAGATGTACAAGGTGTTTTAATTTGTTAAGAAAACATTGTAGCAAGTCTTACTTATGTTGGGAAATAAAAGATGAACATACCCTGTACACACACACACACACACACACACACACACACACACACAAAGGAGGTACTGATGCTTTACTTGGAATCTGGTTCTCATTAGATTTATTGCTTTCTCATTTTTGTACAATAATTTAGGGTTTTTTCTGATAATGTTTGGGGAACAGTAATTTTCGGGAGGGAAATTCTAAATTACTATGCTGTACAGTAATACATTTTCCTTGCCCTTAACTCCTGGCACCATCCACAGAATAGCAAAGCAGAAATGGAAGTTCAATACTGTATACAGTATATATTTCATGACTGTGAACTTGGAACCAGCAGAAATCATGGATTCACTATGGTGGTAAAATTTACTACAGTACCTGTAGTGACAAACAAGCCTGTCTGTTCAATTAATTTTTAATTATTTATTTTTTATTCTTGTTTCAGATGTGACTTCCTACAAAAGTTATGTGATTTGATATTTAGTGATGACCTACATCAGGAGGAGGCACTCAACTTGGCAACTTGCCTCTGTCACCTTTTGGCTGATGACTTAACACCGGGTACCTCTCTTCTGCCTCAGGATATTTCTGCCGAGTAAGTTCTGTTTATCTGTCTTCTACCCCCAGTCATCTCCCATTATTGTGTGGGATGGATGAAGCGAAACAAGCCTGAAGGAAAAGGGTGAAACGTTAAGAGAGAAGTTATTAAAAAAAATAAAAATAGAAAGCAACAGGATATGATTTAGAAGATGAATAATAAACCTCTACACATCCTTGCTCCTCATATCTATAACTTAAACATACAGTATGCAAAATTAAACCTTTGTGTTTTATGTTTTTAATAGGAGAGTACAGCATTATCATTTTAGTTCAACGAGGAAATGTGATCAGGTGTTAAAATTCAATTCTCAAATGTCTAAGATAATTTTTACAAGACATTAAACAACTGCAGGTTTTTCCATGCCAGTTTGTTACCTTTATCAGATCAAGAATGAAATCTAGCAGCCTATGCTGTGATCAACAGAATACAAAGACATTGTTTCTATTTGATACGTTTTTCGGTAAATAATGGGAATTTCATCAATTAAGATGCATCTTGAACGGGAGTTTGTACAGTACAAGTATGCTGATCATTTCTTACCATCTTGTACCTAGTGGGAAGAACTTGTTAAAGAATCTTAGAAATAGGAATTGAACAGAAGTACAGTCTCTCCTCGACTTATGACGGGGTTCCGAACCGACGACCAGGTCGCAAGTCGAATTGGTCATAAGTCGAAAATGCAAAAATAATACATAGAAATTCTAAAATGAAATACTGTACAGTAAAAGTAATCAATAATGAAAAATTAATAAAGTGTTACTGTGCACTTAACTTTAATGTAGTCAGCTGAATGCACACGGGGCCTCAATAATTTTTTAATTAAACATGGAGACTACATTAATTGGATGAAGCAGAGGAGGAGACAGGGCTGGGTGAGTCTTCAATTTTGCTTTCTTCAGGCAGGCTAACAGTGGGGGACTTCTTAAAATATATGTCCAATTTAGACTGCACAGTTTGCCTTTTCTTTTCATTGTAAATCTCCCTGTAGGAAACAAGTGCATCTTGGATCTGTCTGTCAACTTTTGCAAAACGCTCAACATTTTGATCTATTTCTTCAAACATTTGCATCCCCTTATTAATAGTAGCAAATGCCTCTGCCTTGTCCTTCAAAATTGTTGATATCATCGAGTGCAAGAAGCCAAGGTTGCGTGAAATGTTTGCTACCATTTTTCCATTTTCATATAAATTTACTTATTTTTTGTTCCCCACAATTATTTACATGTATTTACCAGCTATAACGTAAAAGTATCAAGCAAGAATCAAACTTCCATGAGTGTCCAAATAGTATTTTATTAATTTTTGACGATTAAATAAACGTACTAAAATTAAAGAAATTTGTTATCAACGTTAAAATTAACAATATAAATATGATTATAAGCATAAATAATTAAACAAATTATATCAGTTATTTATTACCAAAAAACATCTGTCCCACGCCCAAATCAAGCTAAAAAATTATGAAGGTAAAACACCATTTCATGCAGCTTTAAAAGAAACCCCGACAAAATTGAAAATTGTTATGAAGTTTGTTAGAAGTGCTAATTAACTCCCTAACAATAAAGTAGTTGTATCTAAAAATGTTGATAATCTTTGTATTTATAGATAAAATGATTTTATTAGTAGAAAATTTTGTAAATAGTATGCATTATTATTTTAATTTTCATCTCAAAAGTAGTTAACTGTCTCCTTTTCTTATCAGCACCACGAGAACTCTCACTTTTATGCTTGCCAGCCATTTTAAAGGGAATTAGAAACAAAAATTTTGTCAGTACACAGTGCGATCACTAACAACAACGACGGCCAAACACCAACTGAGCGGGCTACTGCGTGGATGCTTTACATCACGAGGCAGCCCAGCCTACGCTGTCGTATGGGACGGAAACGTTTTGGTACTAGAAAATACGTAATTTGAAAAATATTTTATACAGCTACGGCGGTCGTATGTCCGGGTTGTTGTAAGTCGAGTAGGTCGTAAGGAGTACCTGTATTTAGAATTTAGGAAAGACTGGAGGTCATTTACCATTCAAATTTAGATAACGTATTGCCTTACTAATTTGACTTTTTGCATTGCTAGTTTTGAGTATAGAAATGACCAGGTCATGTTTTTATGTACTGTATGTTTTAATATCTTTGACCATCTATAGAGGTGTGTCTGCTTGAGGTCAATATGAATTGAAAAATTCCATTGAATTAACTGAAATTGAAATTTATTTAACTTGTTGCTAGTATTGCAGCCAATTAGGACTTAAGTCTATGTAACTGATCTACCAGTGGACAGTCATATTTCACCTTTAAAATAACCCTTTAAAATTCCCTATTTACATTTTTTTCTTACCAATTTACTTGTTTTTGAAGTGTGTGATGTAAATGAATTGTGTAGGTTTGTGTACAGAACTTTTCTTAATACTTTACTGTATATCATAACAGTAAGTTAAGCAGTGTTTTGTGAGCTAACATTGAAATGTCATTAATCTTGAAGTAAGCTATAAAAAATGGTGTAGATAATTTTTGTGCAGGTTTATTTATCATTACAGTAATTTATTTGTCAATACTGATATACCAGATATACCAGAAGGGTATATGATTTTCTCAGGCTTAAGGCAGGGCTTTGCATTAAAAGTACATATAATAGTATTTGCAAACATTACAGGAGTATTCAAGAGAGCTTAGGGCGTCCTCTGTACGTCCTCTTTGACAACCTCATCACCCTACCGGAGGACGATCGCCGGAGACAACCTCTGCTACTACTTTTAGTGGAGATGCACAAGATCACCCTTCATGTGGGCTACCACTTTTTATATTTTCTCAAGGCTTCTAACATTAAGACAGAGAAAGTTCAAGAAAATAATGAGTGCTCCATCCTTACCTACCGTGACTTGTGCAAGGCTGCAGGACAGAAGGATTTTTCTGGTTTTATCATTAAGGATTTGCGGCTGTGTAGTGAAGATGACCCTCGAGTGTTAAGTTGGATTATTCCCGATATATACAACAGTTTTCCCAAACAGACAAGGGGTAATGCAGAACTATTACAATTGGTGTTAGAACGATTAGATTCATCCCAACTACATGATTTGGTTTGCATGGTACTCCAGGGGTCTTTGCAAATGTTTGACAACAGCTCCTTCGCAGCGATATTGGGTAAGTTTTCAGTCTTTTTGACTCTGTGAAACTCATATTACAGCAAAACCTCTAATTTAGATTTAAAATTATATAAACAAAATCATAAAGTTTGAAATTTTCCTGATACTCAAACATTGTTGGAATTAGGCTGAACATTGCAAATCTCTACATGTCAACTGGGTGTGCTTTTTCCATCATCCCATATGAGACTAGCTCATAGATATATGGTTCCAAGAGATGAATGCTGCATAGCATATGTGTGTGTGTCATTGTAATAATAATTAATACAGGAGGAACCCCGACTTACGAACATTCGCCGATACAAATGGGGTTAAACTTGGAATTAACAGTATTTTATTTACCTGATCACTTATTTTTTGCTTACATTTATTTTTCTGTATCTTGTCATTCTATTTCTTCTTTTGTCTTAAATTATTTTAGATGTATATAAGGACTTAGACTATGATATAGTGGGATTTTGAACATTGTTTTGTAAGTGCAGTATGCATATAGCATGTGTTCCTACTTACGTATTAATCCGACTTAAGAACTTCCTCACGAACGGAACCCATTTGTAACCCGGGGACCCCCTGTATTCTATTGAGAGCCAAAGGCTGAAAATACACAGTGATCAGAAATAATATAAATTACATAAGGTGAAATTGGGGAATAGATTTTTTTAATAAGAGCTTTTAGTGCAAAAAGGGAGGGAACATAGGTGATCATATAAGTTAACTAGGCTCTTGTTATTTTCACAGTGGTTGGGAAGGGGCAAGTTTTGTAGCCCTGATACCTTCAGCTATGGTGTCAGACAGCTGCACATGGAAGAGGATATGTTAGTGAGAATGGTGCAACATCACTTTCTCGTACTGATAGCTGGGAGCCTTGATCAGAGGGAGTTGAGAGGGCCATTGTACTGAGTGCCTCTTGATAGGTAGATTTTAGTAGTGCTACAGCACTGTTGTTCAGGGATCAATTGTCTTGCTTCATAGCACTCAAGGGTGCAGTTGGGATCATTAAAATAATGATGTGTGACTTTAATAGCAATCCTTGGCTGTACCTGATTCACACTAACTTCACACCCGTCATGTGTTGTTGACGACCCTAGTCCCACATGGTGTTGGATGCAGTTTAGTCCCACATGGTGTTGGTGGCAGTTTAGTTCCACATGGTGCATGTGACAGTTCTAGCTCCCACTTGGAGTTGGCTGGGGTCTTGCACATTGGTGTGAAACTGATGTTATCCCCAACCCTCATCTGTACTGTACCACTAAGCACTAATTCATCAGGTGTATCCACTATTTCCATTCTTTTTTAATTGAAACTGTCATTAGTGTCTTGGTGTAGAGGAGGGGTTGTGCAATGCTGAGCACTCAGCCTAACATCCTCAGTTAGTTAAGGCTGACTCATGAAAAACTTAGTAAATGACTGTGCTGGCCTCGCCAGCTTGCCACAGACCATGATATTTTGAGCATCTCTCCAGTATAAAAATACTACCTAATTAATTTGCTGTGCAGTACCAAACTATGTTTCTTTTTTCATAGCTGCAGTACATTGGGGTATATTATATGTTGTTAGGAGGCATGTTAGCATTGATTTGTGAATTTTGTGGTGTTGTGTTTTCATACTAATGAACAGGAAATATATATAATTTTATCCCTTCACTCTCATAGTTGTATATTAGATAGCCATGATGTCCATTCATTTGTCTATGACATAGTCTTTTTTAATGCCATAACTTTACCAATATCAATCAGACTTCAACCAGAATAATATGATATATGTGAGGAATTATGTTGGAGACTACTTTTGTATCTTGTGTGCATCACCGTTTTTGTTTGTAACTTAGATAGCTTTATCACAGACACTATTCATTTTAATGATTAAAGGAATGAAGATTGTAATGTGATTTTTCAGAAAAGAGCTTGCAATGGGAGACAGTAGAACAGCTATTTCTTTGGCAACTTGCAAAAGCCCATGAGATTCCTGTGGATTGTTGTTTGTCTGTGATGCCCAAGCTCAAGTTTACCTCACATTCTGCCACTGTAACCAACACTCATGGAGAGGCTCTTTCCAACATCCTAATGATGCTCCGGAGAGAATCGTAAGTGGAATGTCAGTTTGGTAATTAATATTTTAGAGAATACAAAAATCATTGCTTTATGTTTGATATCTACATTGTACTTTAATTTTATTCTGCTTGTAGAAATTGATGTAGTGTAAGATGTCAGCAGTAGTACAATTCATATCTTAAATTCTTATAAATATAGAAGTAGAACATGAATCGCTGAAGTTTTTTTTTGATAGCTAAGGCTTAGGTACTGCCATGGGTTTATTCCATGGCTCTTACTGTTCATGTCTTTTAGGTAGAGTATTCTCATGAAATATAACACAGCAACTCAAAATTAACAGATGCAGGTCACCGTGAGAGGGAAAAATAAGAGCATTAAGGTTGGTAGAGGATAAGAACCATAGTGAAAAATTAGGTTGTATTGTTTCATAGAATTTGAAAATTTTCTGGAAGTGAGAAAGATATTGCCATAACAGTTTTATCTCTCCAGCCCATCCGAAATTCTTCTGAGAACGTTGCTTCTACGAGAGTTTAGAGTGGAGGATCCAACGGTAGCCACCATCTTGCAGTATTGGGTGCAGCGATATGAGGATAAGATGGCCAAGCTCATCAACGACGTAGTCAACAACAAACCACAGCCATCACCAAATAAACGTAAACGGAACACAACTACAAAAACCAGTGCAGTGCCATTGGACCAAGTGTTGTCACACCTTAACCACTTGAGGACAGCTTGTGGTCAAATAACATTTTTTGCATTAGAAACAATGCAAGACGCTCTACAAACTGCTCAAAATCAGTGCAGTGAAACTCAGAAGAAAAAATATTGTGACCTCTTTGCCCTCATTGAGGAAGAAGAGGAAGAAGAACCAGCACCTGAACCTCAAAGAAAAACCAAGTCCAATCGAGGCAGAAAACCAAAGGGTCGGAAAAAACAGGAATCAGAAAGTGAAGAAGAGAGTAGTGAGGTGAGTAAGAACTGGACGAGAATTTTTATTAAATTAAAGGAATCAGATATTTAATATAATGTGAAAGAGTATATTCCAAATCAGTTGTATATACAGTACGCCCCGGTGTAATGGGCTAATTGGGGGTAAGGACAGTCCATTATATCCGGGTCCAGAATTATAAGGGACTCGGTCTGTTATTTACCAACATAGTCCAAAGTGACCACTTGGGTCACTTTTTACCACCAACATTCACCATCACCAGTCACTACCACCACCAACATTCACCATCACCACCAACAACACTCATCACCACCACCAACACTCATCACCACCACCAACACTCATCACCAACACTTACCACCACCAGTAACACTTACCACCACCACCAACACTCATCACCACCACCAACACTCACCACAACCACCAACACTCACCACAACCACTTACCACCAACACTCATCACCACCACTTACCAACACTTACCAACACTCACCAATACTTACCACCAACACTCACCAATACTTACCACCACCACCACTAGCACTCACCACCACCACTCACCACCACTAACACTCACACACCACTAACACTCACCACCACTCACCACCACCACCTAACACTCACCACCACTAACACTCACCACCACTAACCACCACAACCTCACCACCACTAACACTCACCACCACTAACACCACCACCAACACCACCCACCACCAACACTCCACCACCACCACTACCACCACCAACCACCACCACCACTCCACCACCACCACTCACCACCACTAACACTCACCACCACCACACCCACCACCACCACACTCACCACCACTAACACTCACCACCACTAACACTCACCACCACCAACACTCCACCACCACACCAACACCCACCAACACTCACCACCACCCACCACCACCACCAACCACCACCACCACCACCACCACTCACCACCACCACCAACACTCACCACCACCACACTCACCACCACTAACACTCACCACCACTAACACCACCATCACCACCACACCACCAACACTCACCACCACCACTCACCACCACCAACACTCACCACCAACACTCACCACCACCAACACTCACCACCACCACCACACCACCACCACCAACCAACCTCCACCACCACCAACACTCACCACTAACACTCACCACCACTAACACTCCCACCACCACCAACACTCACCACCACCACCAACACTCCACCACCACCAACACTCACCACCACCAACACTCACCACCACCACCAACCTCCCACCACCACCACCAACACTCACACCACCACCCACCACCACCACTCACCACCACCCCAACACCACCACCACCAACACCACCACCACCACCACCACCACCAACACCACCACCACCACACTCACCACCACCAACACCACCACCACCACCAACCTCACCACCACCACCACTCACCACCACCACTTACCACCAACACTCACCACCACCACACCACCAACACTCACCACCACCACACTCACCACCACCACCAACACCACCAACACTCACACCACCACCACCAACACCACTCCACCACCACACCACCACCACCAACCACCACCAACACTTACCACCAACACTCACCACCACCAACACTCACCACCACCAACACTCACCACCACTCACCACCACCACCACCACCACCACCACCACCACCACCACCACCACCAACACTCACCACCACCACCAACACTCACCACCACCAACACCACCACCACCACCACCACACCACCACCACCACCACCACCACCACCACCTCACCACCACCAACACTCACCACCACTTACCACCAACACTCACCACCACCACCAACTCTTACCACCAACACTCACCACCATTAACACTCACCACCACTAACACTTACCACCACCAACACTCCCCACCACCAACACTCCCACCACCACCAACACTCACCACCACACTCACCACCACTAACCACTCACCACCACCACCACTCACCACCACCAACACTCACCACCACCAACACTCACCACCACCAACACTCACCACCACCAACACTCACCACCACCAACACTCACCACCACTAACACTTACCACCACCACCACTCACCACCTCCAAAACTTCAAACCCTGACAATGGGTGACCTGACATTGCATCAGAAAGTCAGTACTGTAATATGAAATCACTAATCCCTGACCTCACCTCCGCTGCAAATGAGAGAAGCGTATATATACAATTGGTGACCTGACATTGCATCAGGTCAGGTCAGTAACATGACCCACTAATCATCTACCCACCTCCTTTTCAAGTGTTAAGATGGTAAAAAGTAATTACAGTTATGTATCACATTCAGCAGAGTGGACAGTATAGTACAGTAGAAGTATACATTATTTTGTTGACAGTATTTACAATATATTGTAGGTGTACAGTGGTGTTTGTGTAAATAAATGAAGCTCAGTGCGAGGTACCTCATTTAGACTGGAAAATTTTCCCCAGTGCAGAGTTGAAAATTCCATTGTTATCGCCGTGACAGCTCCATTCACACCTTGTACGCCTGATCATATAGAATTTTTTTTTTTTTTTAACCAAACTTTTAGATAAACTATTAAGGATTATTTGGGTAAAAAATATTATATCTAACTAATTACAACTGATTTTTTTACTCTGGTATCAACATTTCTTACGGTTTTCATAAAAGAGTCGAGTCCCCATCATTATATCGTGTCAAAATATTTTGTATAAGGATCGTTTATTGGTATAAAATTCATCTCTATTAGACAAATGATGTGATGGATGTGTGGATGATGTGAATAAAATTTTATTCACTTTTTTGCTAACCGTAAATATTTTAGCTCGTGCTCTCGGTCTAAATGTAATGGGAGAGTGTTTGTTTGCTGCAAGATGAGATGCGCAGTTTAGACTCTCCTAAACTCGGAAAACTTTCCCCAGCACCCAGAATGTCTCTGGGGATGTGGCTAGTGTCTTTCTGTGCAAGAAGTGTAGTTTAGACTCGGAACTTTTTCGTAATATACTGTACTGTATACCCGGAAATATTCTGGAGAGGTGGGATATTTCTGAGTTTGAGAGTCGTCTTGTTACCTGGAAATCACATATCACAATTTCTGTTCTAAACATCAAAAGTCTAGGTTATTGATCAGATTTTGGAACAGGTGTTTTATATAATACTTGAGTACTGTACACTGGTTCCACAGATAATGTGGGCATAGTGAAAGCCATTGTGGAAACAGAAATGTTCAAATGATTTTAAACACAATGTAAGAATGGTCATGCCACTCCTTTTTTTTCAGAATACATCTTTTCTGTTTCCTGAAAATATAAGTATAATTAAACTCCTTGTAGCTTTTAAAGATAGCAAGTTTAAATTGGTGTAACTAATAGAAGATTGAATTATTATGTGTTAATACTTTTCTTTTTATTCTACTTTTAGGAAGAAGATGTGAAGAAGCCATCCAGAAAGCGGAAAAAAAATAACCAGGTTGGGTCAGACAGCGACTAGCCATGGCCACCATGGTTTTAGCTGAAATCAGTATAGGACTGATTAAAGTCCTAACAGGACCAGCAAAGTTGATGCAGGACTGGCTAAGTCACTGTGATATTGGCTCAGTCATCGGCTAAGTCACTGTGGTACTGACTTAAGTTACTGTGCACTGCCAAGTCATTGTGGCATTGGCCAAAACACTTTGATACTGACTCAGTGACTTTTTGTACTAGTAAGTCACTATATTACTGGCTAAATTGCTGGTGCTGGTCAAGTCACTGTTGTCCTGGCTGAAGCATTATGGTACTGGCCATGTCACTGTGGTACTGGCTAAGTTTCTAGCACTGGCCAAATTACTGTGGGACTGGCCATGTCATTGGTACTGACTGAGTCATTGTGGTACTGGTTAAGTCACTGTGGTACTAGCTAAGTCACTGGTATATACTAAGTCACTGTGTTACTGGCCATGTCACTGGTACTGACCAAGTCACTGTGATACTGGCTAAGGCACTGACATTGGCTGAGTCACTGTGGTACTGGCCATGTCACTGGTACTGACAGAGTCACTGGTACTGGCTTAAGTCACTGGTACTGGCTAAGTCACTGTGGTAAGAGCTAAGGTCATTACGGGACTAAAGCCTCCGGGAACAAAACCCAGCACTCTTCATCTGTGATGTGATATAGTGGTAGCCTTAATTTTCTTTTAATTTTGTTTTCTTTTTACAATGCGTCAAGTGAGAGGCGATGCATTAATTTCTTCGTTGAGAGACTCATTTGTTGTCTCCAGTGTTAATTTCCCCTTAACTGAGCTGTGGACTCCGGAAAACTTTCCTCAGGCAAAGTAGACAGATTTTAAGGATATTGTTAAACAATTTCCTCATGAATGTACTCTAGTTTGTGAGACAGTATCGGCATGTGTGTGTGATGAATGACCGTTGCTTTGTTTACGAAAGTGATTATGGGGATTACTAGGGGAAAAAAGCACATTAAGGAATCTGCATATCAAGAGTGATACTGAAAAGCCAATTGAAAAAATAACAAACCAATAGATACATTACCTCTCCAGCCAAAGATGTCTGATGCAAAAGTATTGATGATGATCTTAGATAATCAAGGCTTATGTCTCCCTCAAGGTGTATTCAGCTGCCAAGTCACATCAGTGTGTTGAAAACAGGACTAAGGAGATTGGAAATGTCAAATCAGTTGTGACCATTTTTTGAAACACATTTCTCTTAAAGAGAAACACAGTAAAAGAAATTCCTAAAGAATCCGCTACCACCACTCAGCTGTCATAGATTGAATTGTTATTGTGAATAATAATTATCCATTTCAATATAATTGGCTTAATAATATTTTTAACAAATGAATTTTTAATTATGTAACATGCAGAAGATGTCGTTCAACACAACCTATGATGTATTCATTATTTCACTTATAATGGCTATGGTCATAGTGTACAAAAATTGTGAGCTCTGAGCATTGTAAGCATTATAAGGTTGATGTCAACTATCTACAAGATTGCTCAAATTGTCAGGTAAGTATGGCATTCATATTGTAATGCTATATTACATAGCAAACTCGAAAAATAATTTTGAATTTTTAATCAGTAATTTATTACCAAATATGAAATATGTTCAGTAATGAAGCATAAAATTAGTTTTACATCAGTGCATTTATAGTTCAGTAATTTTCTTCAAACAGTAGGGAAAAAGAAAGAGATGGATAGATGCCATAAGAACAGTCAGTAATTAAAAAGATGGTAAGATTGGACGTTTGGATTTTCAGGATTCAGTGTATCTTCAGAATATTTATTTGGCTGCCATTAATTGTTTTATAATTTGTGGAGGTAAGAAAATATGACCTAAAACACTAATGAATTAGAACCAATCAATAGTATCTACTTTCTTAATAATTATTCATGTTCTGTTCTTGTGTTCACCAGCAATCCTGATGGATGACACTACCACACATTTCAATATTTCATTCCATATGAAAGTATACCATTGTGCCATTGTAAATCTGCATCTCTTTGTTATCTGAAAATACAATTACAAGAGCAATTTTGACTTGGTGTCATTTCAGGCAGTCTCTCCCTTCCTGTAAGTGTGTAGGAAATGAGACTGAAATACCACTAAGATCGAAGTTTTTTAGCCCATCAGATTATTCATTGTTGATGTTATTTCAAATGAAACTGATAAATAATGGGATGTTGAAAAAAGGATTTTAATAAGTGCAGTTACAGTTTGACCATTTGAGCCACAGATGTCAAAATTATGAAAGTTGAATAACCCAAAACATATTGATGAATGAAAGTGCAAGAACTAGACTGAAGATTTCAAGACGTGTAGACAATGCCTTACTGCTGTCTGTTTATACAACAAACACTCTATTCTTTGTTAAGATAGCCAAACTTCAACCAGTTTTAGATGTGCTAAAACAGATTTATATAAGATTATTAATAAAATTTAAAAAATTTACCTCTGTCAGTACCCTCAGTGTAAACCATTACCATAACTGGTTTTTAAGACAACTTTAATTATTGTTAAAGAGTAGTGTATAGCTAATGAAGTAATATGTACTTTATCATGTATACAGGTATAGGAATTTATATGCTGTATCATTCATTATATTTTTGATAATTAATCAATAAGGTAATGCCCTGGGTTACTGAAGGGACGTGTCCTTGAAAAGTTGACCATAAAGTGGACCCCATTTTCCCAGTGACTTCTATTATTTAAATGGAGATGCATTCCTTATGAAGTTTTTTCACCCAAAAAGGGTAATTCATTAACTTTTATTAATAAAAAAAGTTAAACTCGTATATTGTATAGATTATTTTATTATATTAATACAGGTTTATAATAAATACAGTAAGGTCTCGGTACTGTATGAGTATTAAAAAAAATCCTGATAAAATTTCCCAATTTAATAAAAAATCCTGTTTTCTCTGATCAAATTTCCCAAAAATTTCAACACACTTACCTCAGCACCTTCAACAACACTATCTTACCTCAGCACCTTCACCAACACTATCTTACCTCAGCACCTCCACCAACACTATCTTACCTCAGCACCTTAACCAACACTATCTTACCTCAGCACCTCCACCAACACTATCTTAGCTCAGCACCTCCACCAACACTATCTTACCTCAGCACCTTCACCAACACTATCTTACCTCAGCACCTTCAACAACACTATCTTACCTCAGCACCTTCACCAACACTATCTTACCTCAGCACCTCCACCAACACTATCTTACCTCAGCACCTCCAACACTATCTTACCTCAGCACCTCCACCAACACTATCTTACCTCAGGAAGAGATTGACAACCTCTATGTCAGGAGTTTCATTGGAGGAGAGGTACTCCCCAAGGGCTGGCTTGATGGAAGCATTGTTCACCCCTACAATAACCAGATTGGGGTTTGCGCCTCTCTCCAGCAGCCATTTTAAGATCTCCAAGTGGTTAGGTATGCCCTCACTACATGCCATGTGGAGGGGGGGGGGCGATCCGATGATAGGGGAACTGGGTATCAACTCAATTTCAATTTAATTATATATTCCTTGATAGAGGAAGCGGGATCCTAGTGCTGTCACTAGGTACCCCTGTACAATAACACCAGAAGCATCTGGCAAGTGTCACGAGTATATATAAATATTATAAAGGTGCTTACTAAAGCCTAAGGAAGGAAGGATATTCCTTTAACACATCATCAATATTATTTACATAATATCTGGCCAGTATGGGGAGGAGCATCGTGTCTCCGTCAGGGGGTCGTGGAGTGGTGGTCCAGCAGGCGTCACGGAGGCGTTGTGTGTGGGGACATCTTAGGAGGTAGTGGATAAGGGTGCGGCTGTCGGGTTTTCTGTGCAATGCACAAGAGCATTGCTCAGGTGATGCGGGGATACCAATCTCCCAAGCAAAGTCATACCCAATGATGATACGGGCAGCAATCACGTCCCTTTTCCGGTACCCTTTCCCGTAGACATAAGAGAGGTCAGGAAGTTTACGGAGGACATCGTACCAGGTGGGCAGGGAGTCCAGGATCATGGCTGCTTCCTGAGCTATTCTCTGTTTGCATCTAAGATGGGTCCTTAGCTGTAAAAGTATTCGAGGAATAACGTAGTCATGTGTGGCCTTGTTACAGCCAGTCTTGGCAAGGCCATCTGCTGCCTCATTCCCCAAGGTACCGACATGACTGGGTATCCGTAGGAATGTCACAGGACGGTCTGCATCCTGAAGTGTGGATGTTAACCCTTGTATTCGGAGGATGAGGTCCTCATTTTCCCCTGATCCAAATGCGGTCCCGTTGAGAGCAGACAAGGAATCGCAGCTGACAAGCAAGGGGCAGAAACCATCGGCTTCTTCCTCAGCGAGAAGGGCAGCAAGGAGGGCGATCAGTTCAGACTGAGTGGAGGATGCCCCGTCAGAAACTTTGAGAGCAAGTTTGATAGGCTCGGGAGTCAGGACGGGAGATGTAGACACCAGCCCCAGCCCTACCTGTAGCGGGGTCGACAGAGCCGTCAGTGTAGAAGACGACCCTACCTGGGGACTAGTGGGCGATCCTAGAGAGGTGGTATTTGTAGAGAATATCAGGGTTCACGTGGGATTTCGGGAGCGGTCCACCGAGGGCAATCACTTCAGGTTGAAAATCTAGCCAGGGAGAAGGAGACGAACCAACAGCAGGGGTGACAACAATATCAGGCAGGAGGTCGTGTTCCTGAAGAGCTCGGATGAGTGACCCTCGCCACTGTCTTCTAGATGGAAGTTGGCCTCGGACAGCAGGAGTCAAGTTGGCTTGGACATAGTTGCCCCGAGGATCCCGTAGAATGGAAACGATAGTTTTTAGGTAAAACTCCTGGACACGATCCTGTAAGGGAGAAAGACCAAGTTCGGTATATAGAGAAGTAGAGCGTGTCCACTGAGGAGCCCCAAGGATGATACGAGCAGCTTTCCTCTGGATAACTTCTAGACGGTTGACAGCAGTCCGACTAATGTTGACGAGGACAGGGGCGGCGTAGTCAACACAGGAACGGACAAAGGACTTGTACATGGTGAAAAGTACAGGGATGGTGGCACCGAGGGAACCCCTGCACATGGTAGAGGGGTGGAGCGAGACGCCGAAAGCATACACCTCGAAGATAGCGGACTTCAGGGATCTGACAATGTGTGCGAGTTATATACACACCCAGGTATTTTGTCTCATTAACCCAGTCCAAGGGCGTTCCTGATAAGAGAAGGGGGGAGGTAGAACACCACCGTGCCACATGGCTTTTGTTTTCGCAGTTGAAAGACGGAAACCAAGTTAATCACACTCTCTGGGGACAGATCAAGGGCTTCCTGCATGCTGAGGTAGTCGGGGGCTTGGAGGAGGACATCGTCGGCATATCCTAAGAGGACAACTTCTGTCGGCCACGGGAGAGATGCAATGGAGTGCATGAGAGTGTTAAATAAGGTGGGACTCAGGACTCCACCTTGAGGGGTGCCGAGGTTCATTTTTTGAACAGGTGATATAGACTTATAGAGCCTTCAATGCGAACTCGGGCCCGACGTCAAGTTAGGTAAGAGGCGATCCATCGAAGAAGTCTCCCTTTAACCCTAACCGCGCAAGTTCAGCTAAAATGAGGGCAGGCTGAGCCGTATCAAAGGCTCCCTTGATATCAAGGAAGACGGAGACGTGGGCAGTCTGATTGCAATAAAAGGAAGCGATGGAGTGTGCTGCGCTGCGATTTTGTATGAAACCATTGAGTTGTGGAAGCCGCCTATGGTGTGAAGAAGGCGACGATGGAGTATCCTCTCCATCATCTTGCAAACACAGGAGGTAAGACTAATGGGTCGATATTTCCCAGGATCTCCCGGCTTAGGGATGGGGATAATAGTGGCATTTTTCCAGTTAGACGGGAGAACCCCATGTTCTAAGACATATTGTAGAAAGCAAGCAAGGGGCCGTTAGGAATATTAGTACAGGCGTTGAGGACGGAGTAGGTTATCTGATCATCCCCAGGAGAGGTGTCTTTTCTAGAGCGACGAGCACTGTCAAGCTCGAACTGTGTGATGGGATGATCAGTGGGGGCAGGGGAGGTAAGAGCAGCACGAACAACAGGCTCAGACGCATCGATGCGAGCCTGCACTGCCTCCTGCATCGGATCTGGAAGTGCCTCAGAGGAGGAAGCTCGTGCCTAGTCCTCCATTAAAGAGCAGGTAAGGGAGGCGAGGTCAGGGTGGGGAGGAGGCCTCCGTCGAGTACCCCGTATAGCATTAATCCGATTCCATACATAAGTGGGTGACGACTGGAACGATAGAGACCCTGTGAAGGATAGCCAGTCCGCCTCGAATCCGACGACGCTCCTGAGTTGCAAAGGAGCACCAGTTTTTTAAGTCTTCCCAGTCCTCTGGAGAGCGAGACCTCCGTATGGCAGAGTGGAGATCACGGGTTACCTGCCGGATATGTCTCATGGCAGGGATACGATACCAGTAGTTGGTGGCACTTCTGGGGTGATGGGGGAGGGCCTGGAGGGGCAGCGCGATTGACAGAGTCATACACGGCATCAACAAAATCAGCGCTTTAAGAGTCAAGGGACTGAGGGACAACAGGAATCCGTCCAGGTAGAAAGGTATTGGATAAAAGAAGGAACAGCATCTTGTGTGAGACGAAGGCGAGGGGATCGATAAGGAGCTGACGTAGGGGCAGAGAAGGAGAGCCCGAGATGGGTAGTAACGGCAAGATGGTCACTATACAGAGCAGACACGATGCAGTCGGTAGGATGAAAGGAGGTATGACCGTTCAATAATAAGTCAACATCAAGGAAACTATGGGGGAGGCGAGTAGGAGCGTCAGGACAAAGAAAGCGAACATCATCATCCCCATTTAGAAACTGTGAGGACGCGGTAGCAGTGTGACTGATAGGGGCCATCTTCTTACCCCCTTTCTTGTGCCAATCAACTGGTGATATTTTGAGCCGCGCCAGGTCGACGACACAGAACGCTCCTCTCGACTGCAATATTTCTTGTTCCTCTTTTCTTGCGCCACTGCTACCCTCTCTTTTGCCGAACGTAGTGCTTTTTCGATGCTTCCCAACTTCTCCCGTACCAAACGACCAGCTACCTCCGCATTACTCAGGTCTGGTGGACAGAAGTCAGGATCATCACATGATGTCTTTTCCGACACCACCTGTTCCGGACATCTTGCAGGAGCACCATACACCAATTTGTGCTGAGTATATCCTGTTGTTGTATTCCTTGATGTATTGTGCTAAATTGCAGATGCGGCACCATCTCCGGCCACAAATCGATGTTGTTATCACATAGACACCGCGTCACCGCAGGTTGTCCATCAACTGATTTTGTCTCTCCACCTGGGCCTGGCTGCGGGGATGATCGGGCGTTCCAAGTTTCTGATGATTGCCCGTCACCCGATATACTGCTTGGAACATCTCAGACATAGAATGAGGCCCCCGGTCCGATGAGAGTGACTGAAGCACTCCGAATGTGCACACCCAACGATCAAAGAGTCCTGGCTGCAGTGTCTAATGTAGCATCACACGTGGACACCATCACAATATAGCGCGTCAGTACGTCCTGTACCGAAATTGATGCTTGCCAGAAACAGGAAACGGTCCCACGAAGTCCACTTGCACTAGATCATTTGTGTAGTCAGAAATTTCCGTGTATTGCAACGGTGCTCTCCCTGTCACTTTAGCTCTTTTGTTCGTCCTACATGCCTGATACTTACTGGTGTGTGCCGCTACATCATTATTCATCCCCGGGCACCAAAAGCTGTTCGTTGCCCTCTCCCAGGCGCGATTCTGTCCCATGTGGCCACTCAGGGGAGCATCATGCACCAGCCGCAGGGCCTGTACCCACAACGTTTCTGGGACCACTGGAATCTATATTTCCTTAACTCCATGGATGCACTCTGCTTCGACGTCCACCGTGTTGTATCTAACAGAGCACCTCCGGAGCTAAACTGTTCCCCGCATTACCCCCAAGGATTTTGACCATGACAACTATTTCTTCGTCGTCCAGTTGTTCCTTGATGAAGGTCGGCATGTCCCAGAAGGTGTTAGCGAGATGCGTAGTAGCGTTAATTGCACCTGCTGAGGTTGTCCTCATTTGTCCAACATCAGTTACGATTCGTGAGAGATAATCCGCCATGGACATCGTCGGACTGCGACCTGCCTTGTGTATAAGATAGATGTCGAATTGCTGCAGGAGATCCATCCACCTCCCCCTCCTGCCCCGTTCCCCACTTATGCCGAGCGAGTTGAGCCAGCGAAGGGCGCGATGATCCGTAATCAGGTCGAACTGAGAGGCTGACAGATACATCCTGAATCTCTTCACCGCTGTCACCACCACCAACAGCTCTTTCTCCGTCGCTGAGAAGCGCTATTCAGCTGTGGTCAATGTATGGTGTTACGAACCCCTCCACCCAGCACTACGAACCACGCCATCTATTGTCTTGATCTACCTACCCATCACCACGAGCAACGCCATCTAGGGACGAGACACGAGTATGACTCGTCTTAGTTAACACTCCGGGGTTTCCCTTCTC
Organism: Homarus americanus; assembly: GCF_018991925.1. NCBI lineage: Eukaryota > Metazoa > Arthropoda > Malacostraca > Decapoda > Nephropidae > Homarus > Homarus americanus. The sequence continues at coordinate 342,998 of NW_024739802.1, read as the reverse complement.
CATATCCTGGTTGTTGCGTCACTTCCTCCAAGTCTTCTTTGTGAGCTCCAATTCGAGGAGAGAGCACTTGGCTCTGGGAAGTGACCACAGGATCATCTATCCTCTAAACCTATGGACAGTGACTACCTACCGTCTTCTACAATACTCAGCCTTACTCGTCAGCCATCTCAGCTCCTCACTTAAGTATTTGTAATCTTGTATTGCCTCCCCCACGTCCACTTGCTTCAAAATTGTTTATGTTGTATTAATATGTATATACTGTTAATGTTTAGGTTAAGTTTGGTTAAGGGTAATTTATAAGCTGAATATTTTGTTTAGGGATTTATGGTACTTTATTATACACAACGAAAACTCGCATCCTTTGTCTACCCTTTTATAGTCCGATTGTCTTTGTTTTTTTTTTTTTGTTACCTGTTGGGATCTGGGTAGACGTATAACTATATTCTAAATCCCCAACTCGTAACAATGGTGAAAGAATGCAATCGGGGGTAACTTTTCGTCACCAGATCTGTTCGCTAGCATGGCTCCCGTCCCGACATCATTTGCATCAGTCACCAGCACAAAGCGTTTTTTGTAATCCGGAAGGTTTAGTGCCGCAGCATTTGCCACCTGTGTCTTGAGGGCGTCAAAGAATCTACACATCCTCTTAGTTCAGTGCTGCTTCCGGTATGGGTCTCGATCTAGTGCTTCTTACAGAGGCTTAGCGATCTCCGCCTCACCCGGCAACCAACGTTGGATGTAAGAAAATGCACCAAGAGCCCTCCTCAGCTGAAGCACTGTAGATGGTCTTGGGATCGTCCGCAGTTGTCTCACCCCCTGTTCACTCATACTCAACATCCCGTTGCTGACCACCGCACCGAGATATTCCACTCTACAGACACCGAACCTGCATTTTCCTGGTGCCAAGGCGCGCCCAGTATCCTTTATCTTCCCCAGTACTGCCCGCAGTACATAGGGCGTCCGGTCTAGTTGTTCTCCCCCAGTTTGGTGGACATCATGCTCTGAAACGAGTATCCAGCGCCCTTCAGTCCAAATGGTGTCCTGCCATCCCACTCATAGTGTCCTCACGGCACTACAAATGCTTACACCGCACTGTCATCCTCGTTCAGGGGCAACTGATGGTATCCCTACTGAGAAGAATCGGGCTGCCCCTAGTCTGTCAAGAAGATCTTCAATTATGGGAATAGGATGAAGTGTTGCCGGTTGAGACACGCTGTTAACGCCCCTGTAGTCGATCGCCAAACGTAGGCTTCCATCCTGACGTCGGGCACAAGCAGTACCGGATTTAGACCTGTGGAAGCCCATGGGCAGCCTCTTTATGGAGGCCCACCTCATTATAACTACCCAAGAGGGTGGGGTGGCGAGTGAAGCGAGCCTAAACATCTGGGAGTTCCGGGGGGCGCTGTAAGCCCCCCGGGAAAATGTTGAAATTTGAACTCTTCTTTGGAGAATTTTGAAGCCATATGCAGTTATATTGAGGAAATTAGAACATTGAGAAATTTTTAATTAACTGTATATTTATTGATAGTGTACAAATTCCCAACACACACATACACACAACAGTGAGACATGACTGGAGTCATTCATGTGGTTTCAAGTCGACCAGTCCTGATATAGCTACTACCGCAAATGTCAAAAATTTTCAAGAGACTTCACAGAAAAAATATATTATTAATTATTACAGAGAGATGATTCTTTGCATTATTAATCAGATAAACCTCTACTCAAATAATGGTTCTGTCCAAGAATGCATATATAGGCTTCTTTAAGTCCAAGGTCAGATGTAACATGTGGAGGCCCCCAGATTGTGGAGGCCCCTGGGCAGCTGCCTACTTTGCCCACTCCTGAATCCGGCCGTGGGCACAAGCTATGGGCGCAGCCCAAGGATTGCAGGACTTTCTTATGACACCCATCTCCCGAAGCTTGTCTATCTCTTTACGTACCTCAGCCTCAGCCCGTGGGGAAAGCCTCCGCGGCCGTGATGTCAACGGTAGAGCCCGAGGGTCTACTCTGATAGAGTGCTCTACTCCAACCCTTACTAATGGTAATGGCCCTCCAACATCGAAGACGCCCTGAAATTCCTGAAGGATCCACTTAATATCCTCCCACTGCTCCTCTGTCAATTCTTGTCCTATTGTTATGTCAGCCAACGGGTCTCCTTTCCCATGGCCTATTGCCGTCGGTGACTTCGGGCTAGATACCTCGATCCCCGGTTCAAACACACCTAGTATCTCTCCTTCGTGAAGTAGTTCCTGTGTGCTCGTCGCGTTGGCCACCCGTAGGAACACGTCACCACTGGTAGACCCGGTGACACAGCAACGAGCAGGCACCACAGCAGCCCCCTCGGGACGCAGTGGTTCTACTAGGTGCTGCTCACCTGGTGCCTGTACAGCCGCACCACACTTTATCATTGCTTTGGTGTAGGGTGGAACAACGACCATGCGCTTCACCTTAGCTATTACGATCGTTACTTAACCCACTGACTCTGAAGCCGACCTCTCCCTTAACGTCGCCGACAGTAAAGGGACCAAGGCTTTCAATAACCCTGTTTGCAGTGTTCTGTTATTCGAGGGAATAAAGATTGATTTTTGTTCATGCTTTTGGTGACTGCACAGGCAGGAAATAAATTAGAAATGGTTTCACGTTATATAATGATTTTCAGGATGCCTGTCATGTAGGAAAATGCAAGGTCTTTGATACCAAATTAATTTACTCAAAGAGTACAAAGAGTACAGTAATAGTTTTCTCGTGTGAGCTATCACCAATCCCCCACTACATTTTCAATGACTCAGGTGATGTAGATATCCAAGTCAAAATCAGTCTTAAAACCTTAGGAAATAGTGAAGTTATGAACTTACCTGGCTTTTTCATAGATGTTTTTAAACTTGTTCACACTATTAGTAGCTCTTAGTCTTTGACTTGCGTGCATTTGTTCTGTAATTTTTATGTATTTTCAAGTTATACTCGAGCTTTGGAGTCATTTATTGAACTTCGAAATTTCACCTAAGGTAGTTTTGGTGATGCTGATTAAGGATCTGAGTTTAAAATATATAAATTCGAATAATTGGTGACAATTAATAACCCTTAAAATAATTTAACCCATTATAATTAAACCAATTAATCAATTCGTGTACGTTTTATTTTGTCATTGTTAAGTATATTCCACCTCTTACAGTACTTTGCTTTCCAACAGAGAAAGTTTTCTGACAAAAAAGGCCTCAACTACATACAAATATTGGGATTATAAAAGTAAGATTAAAAAATTATTTATTTTATTATAAAATGAATATCACAAATAGAGCAAAATCCTTAACCTAGTGCGAGTATCACAACCTACAGAGATGTGTAGGCACAGTCCTTAATACTTATTATCCCGGGGATGATGTGTCCCCTACCCAGGTGTTGCAGTTTGAGATAATTATTAATCAACCATTGAAGCCCATATTTACACATACAGTATTTTAATGTACAAAATGCATCTTGAGTTGTATCAATGAATGCTTGGCATTTACAGGACCTTATGGGGAAAACAACAACTTGGGTTTGTTGTTACATTTGAACCAAACTACAGTAATTGTATAAATGTAAGAAAAGATAAACTTTATGTGTATTGCAATTAATTTCCACACACTTGACAACTTAACAAACCCAAATTAATATTAATTTAAATATATTATAGGCCAGGGTAGAGTTATCTTGCCTTCATCAAGAACTACAGTATTCTCAAGATTATAATTACTGTATTTATGTTTCTTAAACAGTATCACAAGCCACCAGTGTCGCTAGACACCTTAATAGGGCAAAGAAAACATAACATAAAAAAGAATAATAAGTTTAACACATCATACTTTACAGGTACAATACAACAGATCAGACAAATATGAACATAAATACTTTAGCCGATACACTGATAACCAATGTGTTTTGTACACTTGTCATATATTCTAATGATGGATTAATCCTTTCTCCATTAAAATCCAAATCACATAAGACTAGTTTTTCTATGCTTGCTTGACAGTACTCGAGAGTCACCGTATATTTACAGTGTGTTGTCCTATAAATGTATGGTGAGTTTACTCAAAAATACATTGGAGGTATTTAACACAGATAAAAGCTTTTCATCATGTAAAAAGCGTCAGTGACATGGCACAAATCTCCTTAATTAAAAAATAAATTATCATAACTCAGACTCATTCATACTGCCTAAGGCTACCTGTGAGTCTTGTCTAATGGAAGTGTTTTTGTCACACTGGCTAATATATTTTGTGTGTAGGATTTTATCACCATCAGTTTCTTCCTTAATATCTTCGGTTTCTTGAATTCTTTCACTTTGTGTTTGTTGTTTTCTTTCTTCTTCCATCTCATTACTTCTATCCTCCTCTACTTCAGGTCTTCTCTCATCCTTGTAGTTGCTTTCTACTTGTTCTACCGAGTTAACAGTAACATCTATGGTGATGGTCTTTGGCTGGAACACTTGAGGTAAGCTGTCTATTCCAACGCGGGGGACTGACGAAGCGTCTACAGCAGGTGCTGCCTCAGATATAACAGTAATTGAATCACTGGTGTTTGGATCTATACTACTTGATGTTGCGACAGAAAATGTAGTGAGGTTGATAATCCCAGCGGCAATGTCCTCATATCTGGTAAAAAAGAGAAAAATATATAGTTATCTGTAAATGTAAACAAAACTCATAACGTGTTGTCCAAAACTAATAAGTTTAAGAGTAAATGGCTGAATATATCCCCTAACTTACACTGAATTATTTAATTACGTTGATACAGAGTTTGTATACTTGACCTTTCTATGTATACAGTACTGTATCGTTTACCTACAATCAATATATATATATATATATATATATATATATATATATATATATATATATATATATATATATATATATATATATATATATATATATAATTTGTTGTCCTGTAAGCTAGTTTTATTTTAGGTTTCCTCAAGTTATCGTTGTCTGTCGACTCAACAAACTGTGTCCGTGTATGTTTTACCTCTGATCAGGAACACTAAGATCAGAATGGTAGTTTATTAAGTGCTGGGGTTCCTCGTGTCTGATTATTTGCAACAGCTCATTTAAAATTAATGTGTAGTAACCATGTGTGTTATGAAATCTCTGCATGTACAGTATTAGTTCGTAATGTGTAATGTATTTGGAACACAACCTTCTCAGCTATCATAAACGAGAGATATCACGAAATGGCAGGAAATTTAAGCAGGAAAAACATGAAAAAATGTCACAACAATAATCAGAGTCTCTCCGGGGTATTATTTTAATTTTATCTTTGCTTTATTTTTGGATAATGATTTAAATGAACCTCAGTACTAAAAAGCCCTAACCAACCTAGCCCAACCAACCTAATCTAATCATGTAAACTAACCTAAAACAACCATACACAACTTAACCTAACCATACTTAACCCAATCTATCCTATAATATCCAAACCTAAGCCAGCCTAACCTAAACTCACCCTACTTACCCAAAGCTAACATATTCTAACCCAACATAAAGTAACCTATCCTGACCTTATTTGGTAGACATAACCACTTGACAGACAAGAACTATGAGCAACTGATAGGTAAGAAGAAACCACCAATTAGACAATGAACTTGGAATCTATCATTGACAAAAAAGGAGATAATAAAACCATCTATAAAAGCCACTAGAACCTCTTTGGGTGAAATCTAACACCATTTCAGCCAAGAATCATAAACCTTATTGACCTCCAGAGCCACCTGTAGGGAAACCACACAACTAGAAGGTAAGGGAACCCATAGCCTTATAGTTGAATGGCAAAGAACCCATTTTAAGATGAAACACCCAACTACTTCAAACAGGAACTAGAATATTTTATCAATCAGCACAATCGCCTGACAGAGAGAGAGAGAGAGAGAGAGAGAGAGAGATTACACGAAGACACGAAAATCACCTAAAAACGATTAAGAAAACACAATACCACCTGACCCCAGTTCGTATTGTGGCCCTAAACTTAATCAAATCTAACCATAAAGACTGAGGTTCGTTCGGTCCTAATAGGGTCCATAACAGTAATAGTGAGTCCCAGCACGAGTGGATGCTGATCATAATGAATGGGTCCCAATTCTAATGGTTTACTTAAAGTCAAGTTGGGGCCTGTGGTTTATTTATTATGCTAAAAGTGCTTAAGAGTGCAGAACAGAGCGAGAGGAAGACTCACCTGGGAGGTTTTTCAGAGAGGATGGAGTAATAGTCTGGAGGAAGACCATCAGAGGTGAGGATAGCCTCGTAGCTGGGTGGTTTATCCTCGGGGTCTGCTGACGAGGTTCCTTCTGCGTTGTTGCGGTTGGCTCTCTGTGGAGGAAGGAAAAGAGGGAGGTTAGTTAGTTGTAAGTGATGTGAGGCTCATGGTGGTGTGGTGGTAGGAGGGTCGTAGTGATAATGGTGATTGGCTATGAGTGGTGGTGATAGAGAATGATTGTGATGATGAGTGGTGATGGTTTTACAGTGGTGATGGTAATGGTGATAACGCCGATATATTACAGTTACATAATCTTGTTCCTTATACAGTATGATACAGCGAATAATAAATCAACATCTGAACATACAGTATGTATACAATGTCACACTACTGAACACTGAAAATGGTATCAGTGTTGTTTAGAAATCATTAATGATATGTAATATATAAAATAAATTTATTATAATTTTACTATTAGCTATATATTCATGAGCCTTGAGTTATTAATTAATTAGAATTTTGGTTGTTACAAAAATCCTGTAATGACGTAGTCTCTTACACACAGTATATTTATTATGCAACATGTACACAAAATACTTTCCTATGTAATTTGAAATTGTAATACATTCTTTCTTAGCATCCCGATACACTCCTGTACTCGACACTATCAACTAACATGTAGCAACAATATTGATCACACACTTAACTCCAGCCACTTAACAAGCCCCGTCACACTCGTATCACTCAAGGTTGCATATATATTTATTTATATACAAGAGGTGATCACACTTAACACAAGCCAAGAGTATCGACCTTGGCATACGAGTGACTAGGTATTGATAAGCTGGTTACTTTTACAGCTGAACGCCTCCGTAAAGAAAGACTGGCCTTGAACGCTCTATCCACTATGACTCATTGAGAAAAGAAGGAAGGAAGGAATGTGTGTTTTCTTCCTTGTTCCCCACCTTGCACTCACGTATTTTCCCTCTCACCCTCCAGCACTATCGCTTGCTCTCTCCGACACTCGTTTTCTCCTCTGCACTTGCTCTCTCTCCTACACTTTCGCTCTCTCCTACACTCTCCCTCTGTCTCCTACACTCTCGTCTCCTACACTCTCCCTCTGTCTCCTACACTCTCCCTCTGTCTCCTACACTCTCCCTCTGTCTCCTACACTCTCGCTCTGTCTCCTACACTCGCTCTGAACACATTAAACATTTCATTCCACACTACAATTATTTTACTGTTGTTGACCAAGACGACTCTCCTCATAGCTGTAGGTATTGTAGCTGTAGTTTTAGCTGTAACTCGTAGCTTTGAAAAATGTAACAGGTAACAGATGTTGGAAATAAAACTCTACATTAATAGGTTTGGCAGTAACTCATGCAGCTGTTGTACATAGCGAAAAAATAAAGCTTCAACTGACAGTTTATCAGAGTAGGTAACTGTTGCTCCATTCCCTCCAGTAAAATAATAATCTTCTCTTACTTAAAACTGACCAGATATGAGGCAACGTCCGGTGGTGTGGTATCAGCAATATTCCCAAGATATCGGGGATCAACGGGCGTTCTAACAACCTTACTGTACATTCTAACTGATATTATTTGAATACAAGTTAACTGTGGACGTATACTGTCTTAAAGGGGACTTTCGAATATAATTTTTTTTTAGTGTTGACGCGCGTTAAATTCTCCAATCTTATTAGAGATACAAGAACGAAACTAACTGGCTCTTTCTGGTTACTAACGTCCGGTGGTGTGGTATCAGCAATATTCCCAACATATCGGGGATCAACGGGCGTTCTAACAACCTTACTGTACATTCTAAATGATGTTATTTGAATACAAGTTAACTGTGGACGTATACTGTCTTAAAGGGGACTTTCGAATATAATTTTTTTTTAGTGTTGACGCGCGTTAAATTCTCCAATCTTATTGGAGATACAAGAACGAAACTAACTGGCTCTTTCTGGTTACTACACAAGGATGGAGACGGCTAAAATGGCGTCAAAACTGCTCAGACACTGCCGTAACTTGGTGCCTTCTCTTACACCCCGGTAGGGAGGATAGTAACCCACGAATCTTTTAGAACCAGGACCCGGATTCACCAGATTCATACGAAGAACCTCCCTCTTGACAAAAGACTCTACCTGACTGGTTGACTATTAGTTAAAGCACCACAATAACATCAAGATTAGTCCCCAGATTAGTTATTAAAAAAAAATAATTGGGTTAATTAAACAAATTGCGACATTTCCTCTACCTGTGCAGGATAGGGGTTTCCAAAGACAAAGCTAACAGATTATCAATACACAATTACAAAAAAGATAATCAAAGGTAAATATATATTTTTCTAGAGATACAAACCCCCAAAGACTAACGAAATATCAATATAAGTCTGATCACATAAGTCAATCTTTATTTATTAACCCCTCAAATCATTTCGAAGACTCATTCTCTATGTAAATTGCCACTAAATGATTCCTATTGACATTAAAACAAGGTAATTAATCACCATGACAAAGTTCAAGGTATACCATATTAGAACTCCAGGCACCATGATATGAGCTGCAGGCACCATGATAGAGCTGCAGGCACCATGATAAGGCTGCAGGCACCATGATATGAGCTGCAGGCACCATGATAGAACTGCAGGCACCATGATAAAGCTCAAAATAATGAAAGGATGCACGATAATACTGGCCCCCAGGACGATAATACTGGCCCCCAGGACGACAATACTGGCCCCCAGGACGATAATACTGGCCCCCAGGACGACAATACTGGCCCCCAGGACGACAATACTGGCCCCCAGGACGATAATACTGGCCCCTAGGACGATAATACTGGCCCCCGGGACGATAATACTAACATAAATAACGATAAACGCAGACATTACACTTACTCTTCTCATGTATATCAAGTAGTTATTTCTTGAGGGCAAATGACGCATGTGGGGAAATTACCGAAGATATTAGGAAAATATAAGACAGTAGTGAGGACAGGACGTGACAGGTTATGTCGGTGTCACCAAACTGAAGCCGCCAAGCTGGAGCCGTCACGTTAGAAAAGTTAAGCTGGAGCCGCCAAGCTGGAGAAGTCAAGCTGGAGCCGGCAAGCTACCTCTCTCTCTCTCTCTTTCTCTATCTCTGTTCCAAATGACTTCTGGGGGAGGGGTGTAGGAAGAGGCCAACTGTATCCGAAACGTCGAGTATCCGGTTACCATGACGATCTAAGCAGACTGTTGGCTTTTCCTTTCGCCTCAACCTTTCCTCAAACACCAGTCAGAGATAATTTCAAGTGACTGATGTAGACTGATAGAGGGGACATTGACAAACACAGTGTTGGGGCCTCACACGTCCAGTAATCTGGCCTCATTACACTTCAGTTCTGCTTCAGAAATGACACACTGGGACATTGTGCTGGTGAGGTGAGGTGTGACAAGTAGGCCGGGGTTGTGAGGGGTTGTGAAAGTTTAGTGGAAATTGTAAAAGGTTGATGATCATGGTGGTGGAAGTTGTGTAACAGGTTTGGTAGAGTCTATGGGGGAAGTGAGGGGAGGTCTAAATTATGGAAAGGTCAAGTTGCTAATCAGTTTTAAAATTTCTTGTAAACCTGAAAAAATAAAGAAATTTGGTGAAGGATGTAAACAAGAGAGAGGTGGTAAACAGGTGATGGAAGGTGTGAAGGAGGTGAAGACGCTCTAGCTAAGTGGAGTAAAATTAACAAAGGTCGGTAGGATGAAGGTGATGGCGGAGACCTAACGAAGACGGAGCGGACTACAGGAGAAGAGTTCAAGATGAGGGAACGAATGGGATTAGGGTGACTTATATTGATGGAGATGATGGGGAATGAAAACAGGTCGATGACTAACAAGCGGAGGGAGAATGAGGGAGGGCGTGGTAGACGTGTTTCAGAGAATACTAGTGTAACAAGTGTCCGTCCGTTCACCTTGACACTCATCTCTCTCTCTCTCTCTCTCTCTCTCTCTCTGTCTCTCTCTCTCTCTCTCTCTCTCTGTTGGAAAACCCTTCCTGGAGAACAACAAACAATCTTCCTATCGCTGTTACAAGATCATCGCTACGACTCTCCACTACCAAGTCGTCACCCGGAAAACTTGGATGCTGTTGGATTTTCCATGAAATGATAAGAAGGGTCAGGCAGGGAAATGATCCGTGAAAATAAACTAGAATGACCACAGACACGTCATGCCTCCGATTTATTGAGAAACTGACCTATACTTACGAAGTTTTAACATGTTGACACCGCCGTCTTACTAAATGGGAAAACACTAAACTATAACATATTGAGAAGCCAACCGAAACTACAGGAGAATTGCAGATTAAGATATTGGCTGGAGGAGATAGTGTAATGCCACGGACACTGAAAGCCTCTGCTCCAAAAACAGAGGAAGCCGATGATCACACATCGGGTCCACCTCATCTTTACTCTGGAGCACTCCTGCTTATATTGACGGTTCTCCCCCCCCCCTAAAAAAAATAATATATATATATATATATATATATATATATATATATATATATATATATATATATATATATATATATATATATATATATATATATATATATATATATATATATATATCACGAGCGACAGCAGTAGGACGACGATGAAACCTGACCTGGCATTAGTAGGGACAGCGAGGGGTCAACTCAGCAGTCAGAATACGGACACTTTATGCTAACTGAGAAGGTTCATAGTGGTTATCTGGGGTTGTTTTTTTAGTTTATAGTTTTCTTCTGATACAAAACAACCTAAGTTAACCCAACAGAACCTAACCCAACTTAACTTTATCCAACCCAACCTAGACTAACCCAATCATACTGTACTCACCTTCAGTGTCTTTTCGACATATTGAAATTTCCTTTTCAATATCATAAACTAGAGAGATGAATGCTAAACTCTCTCCCCGTTTAGGCTAGCTGTGCAGCCCTTCACTACCTCAAACAATCATGAACCTCCACAACACTCGACGCTGCCTTAAGGTGTTATGAGTCTTGGTAGTGCGTAATTTGCATAATCTCTAAAGTATATCTTATTATGCAAATTGCGAGTGAATAATCTTGACGCTTGGCTAATCAACAGAGTTTGTTTGACTACCGGGTGATGAGGAGGAGGAGGAGGAGGAGGAGGCCCACCGCCCTCCTCCAGTACACAAGAGGCGGCCATCACCATGAGGGATAAATAAACTATACACACGCGTATGTATAAGAAAACCTCACACACATGCTTGTACACATATGTATAAGAAAAATACACGCACACAAACGCACATATATAGATGCGTGCATGAATTTGCACAAGCATAATCCACATACAGTTGCCTCCATTTATAACGGGTACAGTGGTTGGCGTGTTGTGTGAGATGAGACAACCAATATTTGTTTATACCTAAGTAAAGCTAAGAGAATGAGCAGAGTTACCCCTCGCTATAGTAACCAGATCAAGGATGGTAAATAACCAGTCCCTTCTATCTGTGAATGTACGCATTTCTGCATGGTTTCCAAGTAGAACATGATTGACTCCTATCTGTTGTCTGGTGGGCGGTGGTACAGTTGGGGAAATGTGTTCCTACATCCCCTGTGGTAACCCGTATTGGTCGTGTAACGACAGACGTGATTGGTCATATAGGTTGGCCGTTTGGAGACACGGGTTACCACAGGGGCTGTAGGAACACATTTCCCCAAGTGTACCACAACACACCTGCCACTAAACCAGTTGTAAATGAAGGCAATTGTACACACATGAAATTTACCTACACAAACGAAAATACAGTTCTTGTACACACACGCAGACATAAACATGCATGGGTGATAAAGAAAGAGAGAGAGAGAGAGAGAGAGAGAGAGAGAGAGAGAGAGAGATTTTAAAACACACCAGCACTAATGGGTTACCTGTGTGACGTCACGCCCCCCACCCCTGATTCATTGTCTTCCTTGCCCCAATCTAACCTAACCTAATTCTTAAGTTTACCCAGGCTTATTTCGTGTCAGCTCGAATCCTAATGGACTTCAATCCAGGTTGGGTTAGGTTAAATTGGGGCTTGTTAGGGGTGAGGTTTATTCGACCTTTGAACCACTGTGGTTACCCTTGCTTGGTGAAGTACAGCACAGCTAGGAGGAACCACCTCACACAATCACAACCAGTGTTAAATGTACCCCGAGCTGCCGAGTCACCCACAAATGTGATTACAACTTGTTTGTTGGGTTGCAGGATACATGTTTGTGACCTAATGGTGGCGTATCGATGTTGAGGGGTAATGATATATATATATATATATATATATATATATATATATATATATATATATATATATATATATATATATATATATATATTGATAAAATCACACGGGAAAAGGAAACAACGGAGCACCTTAGCTTTCGTTCTTTATTCAAGACATCTTCAGAGGCAACTGAATATATATATATATATATATATATATATATATATATATATATATATATATATATATATATATATATATATATATATGAAGTTTGCTGGCGACGTATTGATGACGAAATTATGACCACCTTGAGACGTATCTGTGACGTAGTGATGTATTTCATGTCTTGGTAACCCAGTTTTGACATATTCGAGGCGTGTGGTGGTGATGACGACGTGACCAGTGACACGTACTGTACAGTGTAGGTTCTCAACCGTCCTTGCCTGCAGCAAACAGGGTGCAAGAAGCCATGACCATCACTTCCCTCAGTATAGGAGATGTAAACAGGGAAACCAGATACCAGATGAACAACGATGCCATAGAGAAATCCGACTGCGAGAGAGATTTAGGAGTAATGATAAGTAGGAACCTTAAGTCAAGTAAACAATGTGTTTTTGCTCGTAACAAGGCTAATAAAGTACTTGGGTTCATACAAAGGAGTGTTAGTTACAAGACTAGAGAGGTCATCCTAAAACTGTATCTTGCTCTTGTGAGACCACACCTGGATTACGCAGTTCAGTTCTGGTCACCGTATTACAGAATGGATATAGAATCCTTGGAAAGAATTCAGAGGAGAATGACAAGACTAATCCCGGGCATTAGGAACCTTGAGTATAGAGACAGGTTAAAGCATCTTAATTTGCACTCCCTTGAGAGACGTAGAGCGAGGGGCGACCTGATAGAGGTGTATAAGTGGAAGGCAGGGCTAAACAAAGGGACATTACAAAGGTACTAAACTATCCAACCAGGAGCGAACTCGTAACAATGGTTTTAAATTAGACAAATTTAGATTTAGGCGTGAAATAGGTAAACACTGGTTTGGAAACAGAGTAGTGGATGAATGGAACAAGTTACCAAATATCATCATTAACTCGAATACGCTGAATTGCTTCAAACATAGGTTGGATGCTAATATGAGCAATAGGGGTTGGGTGTAAACGGGACTGCCCAGCATGGGCCAATAGGCCCGCTGCAGTTTCCTCCATTCTTATGTTCTTATGTTCTTATGTTCAATAACTGGTTAACTCCAGATGCGTAAAAAAGATGATGTCAAAGAATTTCTGAAACTGTAACTGAGAATCGTGGTTCAGAGTCTACTAGATTCTCAGAGGGTTGATATTGATACTGAAGATGTAAGAATTGTAGCTCACCCCAAAGAGTATCTCTATGGAGTGGTCCGATGAATTTCCAAATGAACACTGCAACTCCTGTTGTCTCGCTAGGGTTGTCAGAAGCCTTCGCCCTTTGTGTCATATTGTTTCACACAAAATCGCATAGATACTTTTTTGGGAGCGAGTTATATAATCTAATAATTATTCAGAGACTCTACTGTACCTTAACTAGATGCATTCAATTAACACCAAACGAAACTTAAAGGTAGATAATGTTGTCTCTTAACTTGTGCTAAGTGAACGAATCCGAGTTAAGATAAAGTTCCAGTGGCATTATCGGGTTACGTTACATTCTCTGACATCTTTAGTTACGAACCTCTGAGAATCTGGAGTCTGACCATGAGGATGGTATCGAGTATCATGTTTAGTGCCAAGTGTTTAATATTCAGAGAAAGTCAGTTCTCAGAGTCGTGGGGGTGCCTTCAAGTGTGAGGTCCCGGGTAAGGCTCAAGAGATCAGGACTCCCCCTCTACGAAGTTCTTGTCGAGGGAATAACGTTGTTTGGTCAAATAAGCCTCAGTAATCAGGATTGGGTCTCACTAAGACTTGGACCAAATCCTGATGATTCATTTTCATCAGTTAACATGTAAAAAAAAATGTTTGGGAGAGGGCAAACTGGGAGAGAGCAGAGTGGGTGTTGGGAAAGAGTGGGATGGATGGGAGCTAGCAAGAGGAGAGAATAGTGAGGGAAATAAGGGCACCATCCCATCACACGATCCCCACACCACCCTACCCCATAACCCTCATCTTAGTAAGCATTTCCTGTTCTACGACAAGGTTATAATACACCTTTGATGACTGGACAAAATAATGGCTTTTATACCACCGCCCACAGGATGGACTTGGTGGGTGTATGAAGGACTGATCCGGACCACAGTACTAGTAGACCCCTCATCTAATCTAACCTAACCATGCCATTAAGATTGAGGTTCAGTTCTAATGGGCCCCCTATTACTGAAGGTTCAATTAAGTTGGGGTCTATTAGCAATGGGATCCAATGATTTTTTTTTACGCTCTCGATATAAACATTATTTTTATCTTTGCTATTCTACATCAAGGAGTGACAACCCGCCTGGCAGTGAGTGAGACAACCCTGCTACATAACATGTGACGCTGTTGACGCATCCTGTTCTCTCTGGTCTTCTCAGTATCAACGACACCTGCTATGAGGGAGGAGTGACGCTTGCTCGCTTCTAAGACTTCCGGAATTGGTTAGAAGTATATTTTTTTTTTTTGTGTGTCATAATGTAGCTGTGTCCGGGTGTTTATTATTGTTTGAAGCATATTCCACTTTTAGCACTTAATTTTTTCTCCGCTTCCCCTTTCCCTTCATTTATTACCATATATCATGAAGTTCCCCTTTTGTCATTTTCCTTTTCCGTCTGTTTTACTCTCTTCATCATCCCCCTCCTCTCCTCTGTTGAAGGAAGATACTGTGAAGGGAGATTCGTAACTAAACAGTTTACGTCAAGTCAGGAAAAGAATATCCGAGTGAGGGGCTGTTCTTGGTAGTCACGAACGATCACTAAACTCCTTGATAGACTGCGCGGTGCCCCCAGGGACCATCTGTACACTTGGTCACCACTATTTTTATGACTTAACATTCTCTTTACGACCTGAGAAATTCAAATTGGGTGATAGTTGTTTTTCTTTTTTTACCGCATTCAAAAAATATGTTTCACGGTATTGAGAGAGAGAGAGAGAGAGAGAGAGAGAGAAACCGGTTTATGGATAACAGCGCGCGACTCATCTTTCGTTCACATCCACTAGCCACTAAGCTTAACGTTCCCCCCCCCCAACCTTGCAAAGTTGCCCCATAGTGTTTTCTTTCATTTCCCTCCCAATCTCTCCCCAGCCACCCGCCAACCCCCCCTCACCCAGCATGTCTTCACCCTGTGTGTCATCAGTAAACGGAGTCCCACTAGTGTTGTCTTTAGAGCTTGTAAACAAACCGAACTGTGTAAGATGATTACGATACTTTTAAGATCTTTAAGCGCGTAACAAGGCTAATACACTATTACATTAATATGAAAGATAAAATTGTGTGTATTCGGTAAAGTAGCAGGAAACTGATAGCGGCGTCCTGTTGTTAATAACGATAAGGTAAGGTAAGGGGGAGGGTGAGGTGATGGTGGTGATTACAAAACTCTTATAGGTTAACAAAAACGAAGTTAAGAAATAATGTTGACAACAGCGGACACTCTCACTACATCGCACACACCTACACACCCCTGCATCATTACAAAGGACCAGATCACGTACAGAGCCCTATCTACAAGGACGTATTTTGTATTCGTCTGTAATGCTGGTAATGTTATGACTCACTAAACTGCACTTGTAAAATGAATTGTACCTATTGATCAATGCATTAAAATACTACGTACACTTAAATGTTGACGTCACTGAAGAAAATATGTGGTGTGGTAGGGTTATGACGTCAGAGTATTGATGCACCATTGTTTTGCCATATTGGGGAACTCCAGCTAACTACCACTTTTTCTCTCTTGCTTACGGGCGGCGGAAAGTGTGACGTCAGGCGACCTTGAGCTCTTAGTGACGTGGAGCGCAATAGCGAGAGGAGACAGTTGCCAGACCCAAAAAACGGAAGTGAAATTTACTTCTTTCAACCAAAGCAACCAACTTTATCAAAATGGCGTATACACTTAAAGATAAATATTAGATGAATTACGTAAATATTTATATACGGATATATATTTACGTATATACTGTACATATACATCTTAAAATATCCTCGCTACTCATTGACCATTTCTTAATTTTTTTCATAGTATCTAAAACTTATAAGTGCAGGTTGAGGTTTGGGACTGTCCAGCTTGAGGAATCCTACAGGGGAGGTTATCGGTCCACTGTTGATCTTCACCTTACAGCAATGACCAACTATTACTACTACTTCTACGGTGTTGTGGTATATTCATTAATGTCTATCTGGTTTAAGATCTCACCCACCCGTGTTGTATTTCTCTAGTCTCTGTGTTTGATCATTGATGTGTGTATTCCCTTCACAAATTCAATCGAGGTGTGTGTGTACGCCACTCTTAATCCACATAACACCGGGACACTCGCCTCTATGGTGGTCATTCGGAAGGTCGTGTTAACGGACCTACAGTTATACCGTGAGAAATTTTATTCCCGCATGACGGAAGGATTATATAAGAGGCTTCTTCCGTGTGTGTGTGTGTGTGTGTGTGTACGCCCTTGTATGTACACTAATATGCTTACGAGTGTATGTTAGCAAGTGTGTTGTGTACATATGGGCTCATAAGTGTGATGGAAACTCTTCACACGTGAGCTGGTGAGGGGTACGCCAACCTTTGTTTACCTCTGGCGTCCAGCATCACCGAGCAGTGACGCAACACCACCAACTGATAACACAAGTAAACAAAAAACATGTGACGCTTCTCAATCTCGCAACTATAACTCCCAACTCTGGTATCCTTCACGCACCACGTCGAACAAGGAATCTAATATAAAAAAAGCCTCAAAGTCGTCGTTATCACTACAAGACACGTAATACAATTAGTGTAGTTGAGTGTACAAAGGAACACTGTGTAATACTGAGATAATTATTTAGACATGATTTGCAATACGTTTTCTGCTCACCGAGACCTGCCTTCTAGGGTAACTAATCAACAAGCCCAGAGTTCTAAAAAGCCTTCCGCCATATGGTAAGGGGTTCCAATCCTACAGTAATAGTTAGGATGGCTGGTGTTTGAGCCCATTAAGAGTGGGACCAATTTAACCTACAGCTACTAAGGCAAATAAATAAATAAAAATATCAATAAAAATAGTTCCTGGGTGTACGCCATGTAGCGGGCAGGTTGAGGTGATGAAGCGTACCTCATACCCTCACCTATTTCTTAATTATGAGGTGTGTGTGTGTGTGTGTGTGTGTGTGTTCCTGTGACCTCGTGCATGTAGGTTCCTGTTTCCTTTGTGTTTTGTAATCTCTCGCCCTCTCTGCGAGTGTTTCTTCCCCTCCCTGTACAGTATATTATTTACCTTGGCGTCATTACCACAACAAACAATAGACACATGACTGACCAGAGAAGATCCAGTTCTAATAGGCTACAAACCTATTATCATAGCCCCTTAAGTTAGGTTGAGAGATCGTAGGACTGATAACAATTAGAAATGGAGCCCGTTAGGACTGGGCGCCTACTGGACCTGAAAACATAAACAACACGACTCACTCCCCAAAAAGCCCCTGTGGACGTGATCAAATGTTTTCTGCATCAACCAACATAATGAACAAAAGTCGCTGAGTTAGTCGTCCGGCCTTCAGACAGAACTTACACAATAACTATCACTCCATTTTTTAAACGAAGGAGTCGCCATTGTTCTTAGGAGCTGTATACAGGTTCTTGCTATTCCACCTGAAATACTAAATAAAATTATCTATTTCTCTGGCTGTCTGGGTGGCTGAGTGGGTGGCTGGCTGAGTGAGTGGGTTGACTGAGTGGGTGGCTAGCCGAGTGAGTGGATGACTGAGTGAGTGGCTGACTGACTGGTTGACTGAGTGACTGGTCGGTTGAGTGCCTGCTTGCCAGAGGGTCATATCATTTCCTTAGTAAACATGACGCCACCAGCTCACTGCACACTCACCACGCATGACATAATGTGATCACCAGCACCGCCAGGCCGGGGGACGAACTCATCACGTTATGGTGTTACAGAGAGTCACTCACATGCACAACCGACACACAGGCGATAATACAGAGAGAGAGAGAGAATATACACGTAGTTGGGTTACATAATGATCACCTTGTGTGTGTGTGTGTTTTCAGTTCTTGCTTAATGTTTTGCAACGCGGTGCAGAAATTCCTTGATCACTCCCTCCACCCCCCGGGTCAAACATATGTTAGCTGGACCACATACATTCATTATCTACCAGCAACCACAACTCCTACCACCAGTAACCACAACTACTACCACCACCACTCTAGTAGTTACCGTACACCAAATGGACAAATAACACCCCAGCCCTTAATCCTGAGGCCCTGATCTAACCTTACCTAACACTTAGGCTAAGACTTCAGTCCTTAATGATCCATTGTCCAATGAAGCCCTTATTCTAATGGGTTCCTAATGAACATCAATCCTAATAGTTAAGTTAGGTTACGTTAGATTGGATTAGGTCAAGTTCGGTTAAGTACTGGACAGGTGTATTGAGGTCAGGATAGGATAGGTATTAAGCAGGTGCATTTGGGACAGGTTAGGTTAAGTTGGCTCTCGGACTAACGTATTTAGGTACTGTGTGGGAGGAGTCGTGTTTATGAGGTGCTGTTGTTTATGTGAGGGGCATGGGGAGGAAGTGTTAACTTAATACCTCTCTCTCTCTCTCTCTCTCTCTCTCTCTCTCTCTCTCTCTCTCTCTCTCTCTCTCTCTCATGCGTCCCTGTTGTGAGATGTAAACACTGTGGCACTTCACCTTGCAGAGCAAACCTAAAATGTAAATCTGTTATTCTTTCTATTTCTTGTTCATTCTCTTTATTTCTTACACCCCCCTCTCTCTCTCTCTCGGTGTCTCCATCCTTTCTCTCTTTCTCTTTTCACCTCCCTCCCACAGCCTCTCTCATCAAAACACAAAACCCACGCATGAACCCTCTCCCGCTGACTATAAGAGGTGGTTCACTGACTCCTCGGTCTAGTCTTAAGGTGTGAGTCAGACCTCATTATGGGTGTTGAGGTTACTATACAACTATGCTATCTACAATAATAAGAGGGGAGCGTTTTCTTTACACTCTATTAGATGTTATAATTATATGTCCGGTCACTGCTTGGTTTAGTTTCGTCTCTGGACAGGTGTGAAAGTATCCTAAGGCGTGGCTCTATATATATTTACAAGAGAAACGATGTAATAATGGAGACAACATAACAAAAGACTTCTGAAAAAGCAAGGAAGCATCAGCACACAAGTCTGATACCAGTACACACATGTCCGTTACCAGTACACACATGTCCGTCACCAGTACACACATGTCCGTCACCAGTACACACATGTCCGTCACCAGTACACACATGTCCGTCACCAGTACACACATGTCCGTCACCAGTACACACATGTCCGTCACCAGTACACACATGTCCGTCACCAGTACACACATGTCCGTCACCAGTACACACATGTCCGTCACCAGTACACACATGTCCGTCACCAGTACACACATGTCCGTCACCAGTACACACATGTCCGTCACCAGTACACACATACCAGTACAGTCACCAACACACAAGTTCGTCACCAGTACAAACATATCAGTCACCAACACACAAGTTCGTCACCAGTACAAACATATCAGTCACCAACACACAAGTTCGTCACCAGTACAAACATATCAGTCACCAACACACAAGTTCGTCACCAGTACAAACATATCAGTCACCAACACACAAGTTCGTCACCAGTACACGCATGTCCGTCACCAGTACACACATGTCCGTCACCAACATACAAGAGAAGCGTTTCACCAGAGTGCGTCACCATCCTCGTTCCAGCACATCTTTGCTAAGCCTTTGTCGCCAAAATCCTTCAGTTCGGTTTTTCGCAACACCAACAAACACAGCTCCCGTGACCCCGTTGCCAGGCGTACGGTCAATAGGTGAATACGTTCTTTTATTATTCAAATTCAAGTCACTTGATTCACAATGGTTCCTGAATATTTTTTTTTATCTCTTATCTGAAGATGTAAATACACAACTAACTGGTTTTCATAAGGACAACACCACCTTCTTCAACCCTTTGCCAAGCTTACGAGTTTTTTTTTTCTTCTCACATTTACGGTTTCGGATTTACAAATGATCGAATTATTTTTTTTCTTCTCTTATCTGAGAAATTTACGTCGAGTTGAGAATAATCGAAGGTAAAGACAATAATAACAAAAACACGGGCGTTAACATTAACAGTACAAAGAAATGAAATGACCGGATCAATAATCGTTTATGAATAAATAAATAAAGAAGACAAAAATTGCTAACATCAAAAAACTTACTGGCATGTAAAGTATGTTTTATCAGCGAGGATATCAACAACAACAACAAGCCCGCAGCAACAATTTCTCCCTCGTCGTCGTCACCCGGGGATCGAGGCAACACCCTGCCCACAAAAACCTGAAAAACGACCTGGCAGACCACAAAGGAAGGTTAACAAAAGAGGAAAGACGGAGACGGAGAATGTATACCAGAAAAACAGAAGAAAATCTAACAAAAGGCAATCAGGAAAAAGACAAGATCATTGAGTATTATTCTTGGCGGGAACACCAACAAAAAAAGCGTGAAAATAGCCATGCGAGTAACTGTTGACACGAAAAGTCTTACTAATACAAGAGACGAGGATAACAAAATAAATAAATAAAAGACTTCAAAACCTTTCAGATCGTTGTATTCTGTAAAGTTGTTCGATTCCTTGTTTAGTCTGAGCTTGTGTAAACCCATTGAGGATGTGAAGGAGAGTCGTGACTTGATAAATACTTTTAAGTGCTTCTCTTTCCTTACAACTCATGTTATGTTATTTAGATCCAAAGTTATATTTTGATGTCAGGTTTAACCGAATTACATACGACCGAGTCTACAATTTACACACAGGGAGTCTACACACACGACCGAGTCTACATCTACACACGATTTAGTCTTACGTACACATGACCGAGTATACACGTACACACGACCGAGTATAAACACACAAACACACACAAGCAAGCAAGCATTTATAGTGGCAAAAACTGGTGTCCCGTCACATACGCCACTTGTGCTCCAAAGAAACAAAATTAAACTCTGACGTAAAACTCGACGCTTCCTCCCCACGCAGGCTGAGGTTTGTGTATTTTCCACTACTTTAATAACGTCATAGTGGCCGCTTTCAAGACAAGTTAAAGTAAACACCTCATCCCCAGCTCAGTAACCCTTATAGAAATGAATGGATCGACGGATTCTGCATCATGGCCGAGTTATTTTTAAGGGTTTCGGTAAAGGGCTTCTGTTTATGACTTAATTCGTAGGTGAACGCAATATCTCGCAAAATCTGAATAATTACTGGTTCCTGCTTTAAATTACGTTATCATGCACCTAATGAAGTCTAATTAGCCAGTTTACATGGAGTTGGATGGAAAGTTTTATAACTTAAAACTAATATGTATAATTTCCAAACAATCAGACGAAAATCTTATACTGTATACGATTTTACTGAAAAGACGAAATCCAAACAATGTGAATATTAAAACACACATAAACTCATGATAGAAAACACTGTAGTTTCCTCCTTAAATAAAACACATTTCACTGAGCACTCGAGTACAATAACCTACAGTTTAAAAGAGTGAAAGCACCCCCTACAGCAGCAGCCACAAGCCAGCCCAAACTAAACAGGTTTTCCATTTCATAATAAGTAAAGGGCCAGTCAGTCTGCACTTCCCGCGTGATTTAGTGAGCAGGAAGGAAGACGGTGCTAGCAGACCTTCAAGAGATAAGTGATTTCCTTCTTGTTGCTTCCTTCCTCTATTTCACACACGACCTCTCCGCCTCACACACGACCTCTACGCCTCACACACGACCTCTACGCCTCGCACACGACCTCTACGCCTCGCACACGACCTTTCTGCCTAACACACGACCTCTACGCCTCACACACGACCTTTCCGCCTAACACACGACCTCTACGCCTCACACACGACCTCTACGCCCCACACACGACCTCTACGCCTCAAACACGACCTCTATGCCTTACACACGACCTACACATGACATTCATCGCGTCGACCAGCCATGTATGTACCTGTATGTGTGTGTGTGTGTTCGTACGCTAACAAACCAACTCAATGGCATGACCGATTTCAAATTGAACTTGTCACAGGTGATTGGAGGTGTGTCGACCGTGACGCCAAGAGAACACCTGCTTATTATCATGTTATTACAGGAGGTTAAGGTCAGGTATATGTCGAGTGCATAGCGTGGTGTATGACATAGATACGTATTTTACCCCCAAAAGTGTACCTATGTATTCCTGTGTATGAATGTCTTCGTTACCACTATCAGATGGCAGTTGATGATATAGTGTATTACGTATAACTAAGGTAATATAGACATGTATGGCGTCATCTGAAAAACAACGACTGGAGTCACTTTCACTCCTAGTAGTGGCCCCAGCAGCAGGTATCATTATCCACAATGACAAAATTGGATGTAGATACTCATCACTAAGGGTCTTTGATGAGATAATAGTACTGAGAGGTTAACACGCATACCTTCAATAATATATCTCAGTGTGATGGTGTGTGTGTGTGTGTTCATGAAGAGGTCGAGTCAAGGGGAAAAAAAAGCGAACGTCTTAATTGTCTTAATCGCCAGGGTGATATTGTCTTGTGTTCTCTGTAACCTCCTCCCACCCTTACACACAAAGCCCATTCATATCTGTTTCTATCTCTTTTTCATTGGCTTACTATCACTCTCTCTCTATCCCCAGCCTACCCCCTCTCCTCACCTCCGACCATCACCAGCACGACCTACGCGAGGATGTCTCAGACTGGCGCAACACGTTTGAGAAGGTCGGCTGACGGGGGGAGGGAAGTGGCTCTGGCCTCTCCTAGGTGGCCAGTGAGCACCTTGACTAACGAATTTTGATTGGTTCCGGACAGGTGTGTGGCGTATGGTATACGTGAAGGGTAAGACAGGTGACAGGTGTGTGTGATAGACGTATGGCAGGTGTGTAGGTGGTGTGAGGTGTAGAGCAGGTATGAGGTGTATGGCAGATTGGCAGGTATGAGGTGCATGGCAGGTGTTAGGTGTATGGCAGGTGTTAGGTGTTTGAACTGTGTACGAGTGAGGTGGCGTGTGACTGAAAAGTATGTAGGTTCAGCCTTGAGTGACTGACGGAAAGACAAGACATACAGACACACGGATGCACACACACGGATACACACACACACACACACACACACACACACACGGGCGCATATCATTTCTATTTATAGAAATTCGGCCTCTGTACATTTAAGAGCGTAAGGAATCTTTCTTTTAAAACACTTAAAAGTTTACAAAGAAAATTGTTTATATCACTATCAGGTATTTTGGCCGACATCAACAGGTTGTCACACTTCATAAACACCCGCACACACACTCACACACACACACACACACACACACACACACACTCACCTGGACAAATGTTGTAAATAAAGGCGAAAATCCGGACATTAATTAACCTATTTACACATCTCGAGTGGCACAAGATCAGTAAACATTGGAATCACACTTACGGGCCTGTGTGTGTGTGTGTGTGTGTGTGTGTGTGTGTGTGTGTGTGTGTCATAACATCGATACAGGGTTTACACACGTCCAACAAGAGCAATAACAACACAAAAGTAAATAGTCAACCACACCAAGTTTAGATGACGTCACACTAATTGAGGTCTTAATATAGGGATTCCCAATTACTGGCGTGACGAGGAGGAAGGAAGGAAGGGTGGGAGAGTGGAAACTACGATGTGAGTGACGATGAGTGAACTAGTGAGTGAGTGACAGTGAGTAACAAAAGCGTTTAGAGGGATGGAGAGTAAATGGGTGAAGGAATTAACATGTACGTCAACAAAAATCACGACCAGAATGTCAATTACTGAACTATTGAAATGTCACCAAGTAATTATGCCTTTTCAAGAGGATAATAAGAACTAGAACAGCACCATTTTGTGTTTTAACGTGAGGAAATGTTGAATGGTGCCTGGAAATACACGCTTAATATATATATATAAAAAAAAAATCGGCGGCGGGTCAGTCTTCAATAATTACCCACTAAAATATACCGGTACTTACCCTTGTCTAGTCTAACCAAAACACTTGACTACATTCACGACTCATGCAAACTTTTCCAATATGTACAAAACACTTAATTATCTGAAAATGGTAAAGGTGTAGAAAAGGGCGACACAAAAATGGAAACGCCAATGCATAGAACCTGACCTAACATACCCAGGTTGGGTATGTTAGGTCAGGTTCTATTAGGTTCTATGCATTGTCGTTTCCATTTTTGTGTTTAATATCATGATATTAGTGTGTTGAAAATATTGCAACCAATTCGGACAATTCCTTCTGGTAGTCACCCTCTTCTACACCTTTACCGGTTGATTATATCTTCAGGTGAAATAAGTCAGGTGCGAATCTACAGGTGATACAATTCAAGGTTATAGTAATACAGGATGAAATATAATGCGATTTAAAAGTAAATGAAATATGAGTTGCAAAATGTTCCTGATTTCAAACTTACCCGACGTTCTCGAGACTCCCGTTCGAATCTCCGATACTTGTAGTTGAGGAAGGAGTTGCCAGCGACCATTGTAGTGATTAGGATAGCCCCCAACAGGAAGGTCATCAGGTTACCCACGCTCACTACAGACGAGTAGATGAGTTGTGGTATCCCAGCGAATAGAAGAATGACCCCAACTGAGCCAACAACAGAGAGGACACACTGAGCTGAGGAGTACACAGTGGTGATGTTGACAGACGTGCGTGACATGGTGGTGTTGTGGCCACGAACGCTACTGGAAGACTGAGTGAGGTATAGGCTTCAAGGTGTCGAGTTTCCGGTTCTGTTTTGTTTTTTGTTGTTGTCACTCCTCTACTTCTTCTTTCTTGTTTACTTCTTGGGTTGATTTTCTTTAAGGGTAACTTATTTATTCCTTTCTAAGGGGCGTTAAACAGTTATATATATTTTTTTATTTCAATGCTTGTTTCCCAGTTGATATCCGTCACTTGTAAAGAGGAATTTCAATCAGATTTAGCTTAGGGTTAAGTACACTTTTTCACAGTGGCTACTACAGTACACTATTTGCTACATAGTTAGCCACGGGTTCAGAGGTACCGGTGTATCGAAGAGACTCGGCAAGCAGCCACACCAGAGTCGACCAACTGTAGACTCTCACAGTTTTTAGAGGGCCTGCGGCTTCGACACTTCCGGTTCCTTGACTTCCTAAAACCTGCAATAAAAACAAGACAATGTATTTAATGTCTTAGTAAAGAGGTAAACACAATCACTGTATTAAGAAAAGTGCCAACATAAACTAATACAACGTCTCCATCCAATCAGTGCCACATGACCTGCTCACGGCTATAATGGAGCAATTTTCCCTTTGCATATCTGGTGACCTTTGACCCTTGTAAAATGGTAAAAAAAAATTTGTTGTTTATATGTCTATTTAGGGGCTGTACCAAACTTGGTGTTGACAGATGGGGTAAAAATAAAACCCCTTCCCCCACACTAAAGAACACGCTAAGAAAATTCTCACCCACAATCACAATAAAGGTGGTAATGATAAAACTAATTAAAACATCCAGAAGTCTCCTTAAGTGATCAAAAGAGGTGAGTTAATGATTATCCATCCTTAACACACAGGTAATCAAGAATACAACAGGTAAGTTAATGATGTTCCATCTTAAACCGCAGGTAAACAAACTCCTTGATCAAAACAAGTGTGGTTATGGCAGTCTTCCTTTAATATATACGGTCGAGAACCTCCTTCTCCTCCTCCTCCTTGATCAAAACAAGTGTGAGTGATTATTAAACCACATTAATAAGATAAAAAATACTGCTCTTGACAACAACAGGTTTCTAATGACGTTCACTCTTTATATACATAGCCTGGGGGACAAAACAGCACCATATATTAAGCTAATAAGCTAATAACATAAGGTGAACGTATGGACTAACACGCCTGAGCGAGTGTACACCATGCCTCCTACAGTGGGGGGTGGGGGGGCTTTGAGAGACAGCTGGGGAAACAGTGGCCAGACCGAGATATCCTGGGCTATTGAGGAGGGAGCCGCAAACGTATCCCTTTTGTGTCTTAATAAAACCGGAGAAAGATCTGCACACACACACACACACACACACACACAGCACAAGTTATCGTAAGTGAGGAAAACTATTTAAGTTCTGAGAATGATGATGTCTACTAAAGCGGTGATGTCAGTCAAGAACTTTATGGAATCCGACAGTAGGAGGAGAGAGAGAGAGAGAGAGAGAGAGAGAGAGAGAGAGAGAGAGAGAGAGAGAGGTGTATCATGTGTCGCGGTGAGGAGCTGCACAGTACAGTTATCGCTGCCTCCACCACCATCTGCCGGGGTGACCTTCCACTTCCCTCTCATCCTCGACGGGTGATCTTTACCAGTCACGTCTACACTGACTACTACTACCCCATCCTCTAGGCCTTCCTGCTTCCTTAAAACACCCCTTTCCTTTTTTCATAGCTGCCTTAAAATGACTTCCTTTTTTACATATTCAAATAACTTTTCCTGTTTAATTTTCCCTTTTATTTTTTCTATATCTACTACCTGAAAATAACATCTGAGTTGAGGTGTTTTTCCTTTCCCTTTCTAAATTACCTTACAATGACCATTTTCCACCATAATTTGCCTTAAAGTAGTATTTCTTCTGTAAATTTAAAAAAAAAGGACTTCTAACCCTTCTAAAAGGTCATCAAAGTGTCATTTTTTCCCTCTATGATTCGGCTTCACTCTTACTTTCGTTTTCAGCCTGTTCTACCCCAAGGTTATATTTTACTTCCCTTAGCGTTTGGTCATCCTATCGTCGCCTCTGTTAGTTGAAGGTAGAGATAAGTTCATACGTCGCTTTCTGTGAGTGAAGGGTGGTGAAGGAAAAACACCTATATTTCTATCATACGCCACTTAACGTCCATATAGATAACAAGATAACCCCAAGCATTGTCCTTTTTGGTATCCCGGCACATGTCATCAACCCCAGATTACGATAACTCTTGTCACTTACAACCTTGAACTGATGCACGTAATTAACCCAGGTGTTGGCTGTATGATAACACCTTTATCGTTGTTTGTCGTACGCCGCTGCACGGCCATTGACCTAAGTTAAAAAATCCGAGAAACTGCTAACCCACCTGACGTTCGACGCTGCACTGCACACCCTCGGGGCATCACCAACGTCTTAATGAAACACTAGACAGGAAATACCAAAGCAGAAGAAGTTTATGTGGGGGAGATGATGAGGGAGGAAGATAAAGGGGGAATGAGGGAGAAAATGCTGTGAGAAAATGAGGATAATATGAGGAGGGGGAGGAAGGTGATAGTGGTGGTGTGGGGGAAGTGTAAAATAACCTATGGCGGGAATTAAACAAGAAGAGATCCACCCATAAGACTTAGACAGGAAGGAAGGGCGGGGTGGGCGGGCGGGGCGGGCGGGCGGGCGGGAGAGTGTCAGTTGACTAGCCTTTGTGATGGTCGGAGAAGTTATGTTAATTGTCAGGATGTGAAGGTGAAACTAATTACGGTCTATGTATATATAATAAGCCTTTACCTGTGTATAAGGTAACTCTATACATGCTGTCCATTGACCCTATGTTGGATTCACTGTTACCTGATGTGGAACTTATGTAGAATATACTAATGTAACTATACAAATACACTGTACTCGTTACTTCAAAGGTGTATGATTGCATTATTACCTACTGTACTGTATCACCATAACCATCACTGTATCACCATCTCACCATCACTGCATCACTGTCTCACCACTGTATCACTGCCATCACCATCTCACCATCACTGTATCACTATCTCACCATCACTGTATCACTATCTCACCATCACTGTATCACATCTCACCATCACTGTATCACCATCTCACCATCACTGTATCACTATCTCACCATGTATCACTATCTCACCATCACTGTATCACTATCTCACCATCACTGTATCACTATCTCACCATCACTGTATCACCATCTCACCATCACTGTATCACTATCTCACCATCACTGTATCACTACCTCACCATCACTTCAGCTACTCGACCTTCAAGACTTAACACACCTGTAAGTTATAATTAATCATACCTGTCCTCACCATCATGCTGCAAGACACCTAACCTAACCTCAAGACCTGACCTAACCTAACCTCTAGACCTATCGGAAGACTTAGTAACTACAGATTCCAAGTACCACGGGGACAAAAAATAGCACGATAGGTAATGTAAAGAATTTGAGAACACCAGTTTTATAACACACGTAACACCTGTAACTGTCTAAATTACACGTAACACCTGCAACTATCTACACACCTGTCTATAATACACGTAACACCACCTGTCTAAAATATACGTAACACCGGACAAAAGCAAATGTTAAAGACATTCCTCCCTAAAGCCAGACATTTTACCATTGGACAGAACCCAGCCTCAGTATGACCACCAGTAAGACGACAAAAGCTCACCAACTCTGTTAAGCCAGATTATAATGGGTGGCTTTCTTATCTAGTGGCTTTTTTTATGTAGGGTGAACATCTTAAGGTGTTCTTTTATGTAGGGTGAACATTTTAGTGGTTTTTTCGTATCTAGAGTGAACATTTTAGAGCTGTTCTTTTATGTAGGGTGAACATTTGAAGGTGTTCTTTTATGTAGGGTGAACATTTGAAGGTGTTCTTTTATGTAGGGTGAACATTTTAGGGTGTTTATATCGCCGACACCCTAATTTGGATTCAGGAATAGAACAGACACCAAACACATGACGTCACGCGGTCACAGACGCATAACACGCCTCTTCCATTGGTCGTCATTTCCGCTGTTGGCTCCTGAGGTCATTGGTTGGTCAGTCAGTCCTCCTGTGACGTAATCATGACTCCTCCTCCTCCTATTCTTCTTCTTCTTCTTCTTCTAGCTCTTCTTCTTGTTTCTTCTTCTTCTAGTTCTTCTTCTTCTACTTCTTCTTCTAGTTCTTCTTCTTCTACCTCCTCCTCCTCCCCTTAGTCCCTACCAGACTCTTGTCAAGGACCCAGCCGTCACCACCTGGTATGGCGTGACGGGAGGTAACTCAAGAACACCAGGCGATCCTTCTCCACACACTTACTCTTACGTCACTCTGCTGCCCCCCCCTATCCCCATCCCCGCCTCCTTCCCTTGCATTAGTCAGCTCTATGAATACCTTTCCTGCAAACCGATTAAGATATTTTTGTTTTGTACAATGATCCCCCTTAGTTGGATTACGTCAGTGGTTCTTTACTAACACCCTTCACTCCCTCCCTTCCTTCATTGCCTTCCTTCCCTCCTTCCTTCATTCATTCCCTTCGTTCCCTCCTTCCTTCCTTCCCTCCCTCCCTCCTGGGCACAGCCATGTATTCGTCACTGAAGCAACTTTCTCATCTGTGATTCTGAACTTTAGTCTCAGTAATTTTGGCGTAAGTTTAAGCCCCGGATTCTCAAATTTTCGAAAGTTGTAGTTTGGTTTGGTTAGGTTAGGTTAGGTTTGGTTTGGTTAGGTTAGGTTTGGTTTGGTTTGGTTAGGTTAGGTTAGGTTAGGTTAGGTTAGGGGCATAATGGAGGTAACGGGAGGAATTTAAGGAGTTTTCAGGTATAGCGGTCATGTTTTTCCCACCTGCTAATGATCAACAAAACCAGGCTTATTTCCCTCTCACACTCTAACAACAAGAGCCAACGCCCCTCCCTCAGCTGCAATAAAATGTGGTGAACTCCTGTTGCAACCAAACTTATATATAATACTAAGAGTTGCAACATTGAGGTCACGGAGTCAGAGATAGCCGGAAGGAAGGACAATATTGTGTAATAATAATAATAATAATAATAATAATAATAATAATAATAACTTTCTTCTGCTGTTCCATTTCTACTGCTAAAATTTACTTGTCATCGTCAGCGAAAAATTAATTCGTTCTTTCCCGAAATCCTAAATTTCTTTCTCTTATAGTCTTTCACAAAAAAAGTTCTGGATTTGTCAAAATATACTCGCATATAATTTGGCATCACAGATTCTCATATGAGTACACAGACAGACCCTCGCTTGACTAATAACCACAGACCCTAGCTTGAGTATATGACCACAGACACTCACTTGACTAGACAGTTTCACGAACACAACAAAACAAGCCCTCCGGATCCACCTTATGTCGTAACGTAAACAAAAACACTTTCTATCTGTCCGCCTTAGTCATTCAGGTCACAAATGCGTGAGACACTGTTTTAAGAGGGGGCAGGGAGGGCGTGGGAAGGTTGACGAGGGTGTGGTAGGTATGGGAGGATGTGGCAGGGTGCTATATGTGAAGGAGGATGTGGCAGGGTGTTGTATGTGAGGGAGGGAGTGTGTGTGTGTGGAATAATTGATAATGTGAGGGGGGGGGTGGAGGTAGGGGGTGTGTAGGTGTGAGAGACGGGGTGTGTGGGTGTAGGTGAGAGAAGTGTTGATACATGGGAGGTCGTAGAACAAACCCAGATATATGTAATAGGTTTCTAAAAGTAAAGAGAGACCTCCATAGAGAACTCACAGACACGTGAAGAATTCAAGGCAAGGTGAGAGAGAGGTGTATAGGAATGAACAGGAACATGGACAAAGGTGGTCATTAGATGGGTAAGGGGAGGTGGATGGGGGATGAGGAAGAGGGAAGAAGGAGGGAGGTGAAGGAGAGGGAAGGGGAGACGGTAAAGGAAGAAGAAGGAAGATACGATGGGAAGTGAAAGTTTTCTTCCTCCCCTCTACCTTCCCTACACCCCACCATGCACCTCCCTGGTTCATGGCTACACTCGAGAGGCACCAATGGCTCACATGTCACCCACAACGTACAGTACAGTAGTTATTTATCTAAAACACAGTTATCGTACCTGTTGATTGATGTTTGTGTACACTCAGGTGCAGCTTATGTATTATAAATATATAACAGGATATTTATAGAGAAGACAGTACAAAATATTCACAGTTCTCAAGTCAATATTTGCAATGGGTCAGTTGTCTACACACTTGGAATTTGTAGGATTACGTGTTAACTTAAACTTTGGTTAAATTCTAAAATGATGAAGATATTTTATTAGACAAATTTAAAACAAGAAACTCAAAGTCATTTTGTGTAGGTAACTTTCGCTTTTAAGACAACATTGTTCAAAGCCAGGGAGTGATGTGTGACCTTGACACTTGTCGTTGCAAATTATGATGTAATATTAATAACAAACGGCAGCTGTTGTCATCCTGATCACGTTACCTGCAGGTTGACTACAATTTCAACACCGGTGACTTAAACATCTCCTAAAACATATATTTCTACAAAGAACAAGTGACAACTGTAACGTCAAAACACTCGTGCAAATTATACACTCAGCCATTACCTGTGCCATATATTTTATTTCATCTTGCAACAAAGTAATTACCAACAACATTGTCACAGTCAGTAGTGCTACCAAATCTCACTCTATGGTCTCAGGTCTCGTCTGTAGTGTGGTAACAATGACATAACTCTTATCTGTGTTGCTATAAGTCACCCCAAGAGACATGTGAAATGTTGTCATGGACGGTAGTGTAACCTTTGATAACTCTCTCTCTCTCTCTCTCTCTCTCTCTCTTCTATACTTTAAACAACCTTGGGCATTAATTCAGTCATTTTCACACCAGCTACTCAAAGCATCTTATCTCGAGTTGTAAGAATATATTCTCCCTAAGTCACTATTAGTGTTTAATGCATCCCGGGGCCAAACTATACTTCCTACTCTATGTACTTGCTGGTATATCAACGACAAAGTAGGTATCATAATATAAGCATTAAGTTTTTAGTAATTAAAATTTCGAGTGTTTGTATAATTAAGCGATTACCTGAATATATGTACAGTACGTACCCCCAGTTTATATCACCTAAAGATTAACAAATCCTAATGTTAACCTAACCTAACCCCTAAGGTAACGTTAAGGTGGTTTACTGGTGAATCTTCAGGTGAAATAAGCAGGGGGAGGAGAATCTTCAGGTGAAATAAGCTGGGGAGGGCGAATCTTCAGGTGAAATAAGCTGGGTAGGGCGAATCTTCAGGTGATCTAATAAACAAACTGAATAACCTCGTTGACTCGAGTGAAATCTAGACCTGCCTGGCGGTGTGTGGATTGAGGCACTAGTTGATGTAGGTCAGAATGAACCCCAGTCTTCGGAGGCTCTGGTCCTTAATGATCATCCAAATGAACCCAATATAACCAGGATTGGGTTCTATAAGGATTCAGTAATATAACCCATTAAACTGGGACCTATTACTACTGGAACCCATTAAGACTGCGTCACTGTTTCTAATAGTCTAATTAAGTTAGGGCCTATTTGGACTGGGGCCTATTTTGACCAGTCAGCGAGGTAGTTGCCACCCATTTCAAAAAAGGTCAGGAAGTTGACTCACCCCTCTGAGTACCTGACACACACACACACGCGAAGGTTAACTCCTCCCTCACCTTACTGGGTTAAGAGGCCTCTGCAGTTTTACCGTCTGTTCACCTTGACCGATGAACAGTGACTGGGCAAATGGGTGCTGTTAACCCAACTGTAACCCAAGACTAATGCATCTTTAATTCTAATGGGGACTATAACCCTAATGTGCCCTCCTATTAATGAAACCCCAATTCTAATGAGTCCTAATTCCTAATTTTAATGGGGTATCAGTCTCTTTAAATCCTAGACTTAAGTTAGATTAGATGAAGAGAGGGTCCATTAGAATCCAGTCCCAATCCTAATAAGAGTGAATTGATAGAGAATTGGCATAGCTCGTTACATCTACCGTCGAAATTTTTATGGAGTAAACACCGACCTATCTTGACCCCACTGTCACTATACGAGGTCAGGACAGCTCACCACAGCATCTGGTTTCACGGGTGGGTGGTGGCAGAGATGATGGTGAACTTATAGTGAAGGTGTTTCGACAGAGGTTCTTCTGCGGCTGTTGAGGTATTTGGTTCATGGTGAAGGAAAATAACATTGCTGAGATGAATTTTTTTTCTTTCGGTGATGCTGATGATGTTTGGGCGTGACGGTGGGTGTGGCTATGTGAGGTTGTGATGTAGTGAGGAGCAATGACGTATTTGTTGTGATGTTGTGAATAACAGATGTAACAATATGATAATCTATTGTGAGAAGCAGGAGTTTTGTGAGTAGTAGTAGTAGTAGTCGTAGAAATAGCAGTAGTAGTATATTATGAAGAAAAACAACTAAACAACAGTCTCAGCCACCGCCAAAGCATTATCCCTGAAATTCAACGCCCCGCCTCGCCTTCACCTTCCGTGTTTCCAATCCAGTAACCCCGTGGATTAATGAATATTATTAACCATCCGGTCAACCTTATATTTTTCTGTTCTTGAGAAGGAAATACAGTATCTGGCTGCCGGATCTCTTTTCTGTCGCTCCTTACTATGTGTTATTTCTAAACATATTATTTTTTCGTCTTATCATGAGGTTTCCGTTTTCCTTGATTCATGGACGTGTGAAATGGAAGCGTAAGAAGAAGAAAAAGAAGAAGAAGAAGAAGAAGAAGAAGAAGAAGAAAAAGAAGAAGAAGAAGAAGAAGAAGAAGAAGAAGAAGAAGAAGAAGAAGAAGAAGAAGAAGAAGAAATAATACCACGTCATTAGAGAGGGGTGTCTGCCTGAAGAGTTGTCTCCCATGCGCCTCTCAATCACCCAGTACCGTAATCTGGCAGACAGGTGAGACGAGAACCACCAAAAACCTGGTAGCGCGGAAGAGACAACACCTTCTATTATCATGATATATGTCTTCCGGTTATGCTGTGTGGTTCATAGACGGATGATTACGTGTTTTTGGTAAGAGGGAGGGCGGGAGGGACCTAATCTAACACTAACTTAACCTAACACTAACTTAATCTAACACTAACCTAATCTAACTCTCACCTAACCTATCCAAAGCTAACACTAACGTGACTTAGCACTAACCTAACACTAATTTAACATTAATCTAACCTAATACTCACCTAACTTAACACTAACTTAACCTAACTCACCTGGGATGCGTTTGGGTGGTTAATCTTCAGGTGAAATAAGCTGGGATGTCTTGTCTTTAGGTGATTAAAAAATGAACTGAGGTTTGACAACTATTTCAAGTATATAAATATCACCATCGTAGTTGTGGACACTTATCATAGTTGGTCGAATATTTCTATTAAAAAAAATTCAAGTCGAGTGACATTTCTTACAAGAATAAACATGAACTTTATATTTCAGGCCACAATCGTGTTTTACGAATCGAATTATTAATGTCACGTTTCTGGAGGTTGCAACAAAATTCGTGCCTGTTGACGTGTTGCAACTTCACCTCCCCTCCTGTACAGGTGTTACACCTCCCCTCCTGTACAGGACTAGAGGTGTTACACCTCCTCTCCTGTACAGAATTAGAGGAGTTACACCTCCCCTCCTGTACACATGTTGCACCTGGCCTCCTGTACAGGTGTTACACCTCCCCTCCTATACAGAACTAGATGTGTTACACCCCTCTTGTACACATGTTGCACCTGGCCTCCTGTACAGGTGTTACACCTCCCCTCCTGTACAGAACTAGATGTGTTACACCCCTCCTGTACATATGTTGCACCTGGCCTCCTGTACAGGTGTTACACCTCCCTTCCTGTACAGAACTAGATGTGTTACACCCCTCCTGTACACATGTTGCACCTGGCCTCCTGTACAGGTGTTACACCTCCCCTCCTGTACAGGACTACAGGTGTTATACCTCCCTCCTGTACACGTGATGAATATTAAGGTGCCCATCAACTGCTGCACGTTAGGTGCGGGGAAGGAGAACGACTGGTGGTGAGAGGGAGTAACGTTCCTGTATGTCTCGCTAAAAAGATCATAGGTAAGTCTTGCTGATTACTATGAAGAGGTGAACATTCACACCTGAAGGAGTCACAGTTCTACCTGTAGGTGTCTCACTGAGGTTCATGCAGATCATTATTAATATTTGTTATTTATAGTGTGAAGTTCGCATCTAAAGGGGACTCATACTGAACCAAGGAAGGAATTACTAAAGAAACGATAATTAGATTACCTTTTCATCTTGTTTCTAGCTCACGGCATGACGTAGGGAGCTTTGAGGATCTGAACGCATCTCCTGAACGCAGTTTTCTCGTGAGTTCTCAACACTTCATACACAGTATACACGGTGAGATAAGCTCCCTCACACACCTGGGCTCAGCACCTGGGTTTGGCTGGCAACAATACCGGAGGTGACTCACACACACACACCGAACCCCACGTAATATGATGATAATAGTCAGGCCTTCAACCGTTACCGCCGAGACCCGACTGTTACCGCCGCCACTTCAAGTCATCACCACAACCACTACCCTCCCACCCTCCCTGCCTACCCACCTTTAGTCTAGTCATCTGTACTGTCACCACTATCACCACCACTAACATAACCAAAACCACCACCACAATAACCACTACCAATACCAACCACAACCATTACCAATCACAGCCACCACCACTACCACACCCTCCATCCTTCACCATCTCCCAGGAGCGTTGTCTTCATATAAATAGTTCCCTCCTCCCTTCCCTCCCTATACATGGTTATTAGTCACACACACACACACACACACACACACACACACACACACAGAGTGTAAGTAGGAGTGTACAAAGCTTGGGTTGACCTTGCCTGGGGCACCACTCCTCCACCACCGCCACCACACCGGGAAAGGATCACACAAAGACCAACCCAACCTGTCTGTCTACTGGATATGTACAAAGTTGAATCAAACTATTTACGTTAGGTTATGTTTGGTTAGATTAGGTTACGTTAGGTTAGGTTACCTTATCCACGAGTAACAGGTCAAACATGTCAAGGTCTAAGAGGTCCCGACCTTAATGGTGAGAACTGAATAGATCAGAGCCTGTCTATTAGAACTGGGACCAAATCTAAAATGGTGTACTGAGTGGTGTTAGTGAGTCAGGTACTGCCCACCACCACTTCTCGTTTACTTTCACTTGTGTCTGTTTCCTAAAGCTGTGTGTAACCTTAAACTTTTTACAAGTGAACACCCCAAGGAGAGATGGACTACTTTAAACACGGTGAGGAGTGAGTGAGTTAATTAGCCTATAGGCTCGTAACAAGGCTAATAAAGTACTTGGGTTCATACAAAGGAGTGTTAGTTTCAAGACTAGCTAGGTCATCCTAAAACTGTATCTTGCTCTTGTGAGACCACACCTGGATTACGCAGTTCAGTTCTGGTCACCGTATTACAGAATGGATATAGAATCCTTGGAAAGAATTCAGAGGAGAATGACAAGACTAATCCCGGGCATTAGGAACCTTGAGTATAGAGACAGGTTAAAGCATCTTAATTTGCACTCCCTCGAGAGACGTAGAGCGAGGGGCGACCTGATAGAGGTGTATAAGTGGAAGGCAGGGCTAAACAAAGGGGACATTACAAAGGTACTCAAACTATCCAACCAGGAGCGAACTCGTAACAATGATTTTAAATTAGACAAATTTAGATTTAGGCGTGAAATAGGTAAACACTGGTTTGAAAACAGAGTAGTGGATGAATGGAACAAGTTACCAAATATCATCATTAACTCGAATACGCTGAATAGCTTCAAACATAGGTTGGATGCTTATATGAGCAATAGGGGTTGGGTGTAAACGGGACTGCCCAGTATGGGCCAATAGGCCCGCTGCAGTTTCCTCCATTCTTATGTTCTTATGAAGGACGACAGATGAGTGGAGACTGTCTGGGGGTGAACAAGGGACTGTTCCACGTGTATCAGAGACGAGATCAACCTTAAAGTGCATGGTCAGGTACAGTGATGAGCCCGTGTATGCCCAGTACCTGTCAGCAATACACCATATAATTTGATCATCCGCCCAACGTCCTAGTAAGGTGACTAGTGAAGAAGAGGAAAAGTATATATTGAATTAAACATCAGAACCTTGGCGACTAAAACACCGAAAACAGACAACCGTGATAGTTCATGTAGAGGTCATCAGGCGCTGCAACGCCCAGCCAGTGTCCCACCACACAACCACTTCATTAAATTAAGGATTTTTCTTTATTACGATCGCAACCCTTTTGACCTACAACCACCTGCGTGTGTGTCAGACCAAAGGAGACAGCCTTGGCCGTGCCCTGAGTGACCTGTTGTTCCCCGCGCCCATTTTTTGTGACCACTGTGATGTCACCATGACGAGGAATTGCCCACTTTCATAGTGACGCCACGTCCCCAGGTGAAAGAAGCCAGTAATAACTAGTCGTGTGAATATTATCAGCGTCGTCTGATCGTCTCAATCCCTCGCTGCGGTTGTGACACTGAGCCATAAAGGGCAAAGTAAAAATGGTAAGGCAGTATCATGGATAGCGAGGTAAGTGTCAGGGAAGTGTAATGAAGGGCGAGGTAAGTGTCAGGGAAGTTCCATAGATGCCAAGGGAATTAATCGGGAAGTATCATGAAGGGCAAGGGAAGTACAGTGGAAGTGTTATGGCGCGCAAGGCCGGTGTGAGGGAAGTGTCAACGCAATGATTCTCTGTCTTACTTTCAACTACTAATTAAATTCCCAACTAAACCATAACCCTCTCCAACTTAAGTAAGAGGAAACCCACTACTTTGAGTAATGAACAAGACAATATACTAAATTACAACCCTTTCTATTACAGCTTAAATGAAACAGCAAAACAAACATATACTTTCTTTAACATTATAAGTAATATATAAATACCACCAGCACAGAAGTTATATCATTTATATTGAAGAAAGTATATAAAGTATTTAGTGTGTAAACCCTCTATATTAACTTATACAGTTATATGGTTGTGTATTGTAACCCCTCCTCCCTGCCACACCTCCCTTCCCCTCCTCCTTCCCCTCCTCCCCCACCCCCTTCCCTCCTCCCCTCCCCCCCCTTACCCTTCCCCTCCTCCCCCTCCCCCACCCCTTCCCCTCCCCCTCCCCCTTCCCCACCCCTTCCTCCCCCTTCCACCCCCTTCCCCAAGCCACTAAGCCTCAGAATCTGTCGTGACGAATGCCAAATAATTTACCTTGACAATTTGTGATGCCGACCAGGTGTTCTTGTAACTTTGAAAACAACTAATTACAAAAGCCAAGGGTAATGGTGGCGACATACAGTATTGACATAGATGGCAACACTCTGATTAGGAAATGTTAATGGTGGTGGTGGTAGTAGGAGGAGGAGGAAAAGGTGAAAGGGGTGGTTCTGACGGGAGGAAGAGGAGGAGGTGGTGGAGGACAAGGTACAAAAGAAGAGGAGGAGGAGCTGGTGGAGGATGGGGGGGGGGGAGAAGACAAAGGAGGTGGAGGAGGAGGAGGAAGAAGAAGAGGGGCACAAGCAGTTTTTTTTCAGAAATTATTACAAGTCTGTGTATAGTAATGCCCTCTGGTTAATCTATCGTGTAGCACCAACAACACTAACTCGTAATAGAGAGGAAGTAAGGAGTGGCCGAGCGAACTAGATTTTCCTTGAATTTTCTAAAATATGACAGAGGAAGGAAACATGAGGCCTTCCCTAAAATTCAACAAGACTAGTGTATGTACGACCTCTCTCTCTCTCTCTCTCTCTCTCTCTCTCTCTCTCTGCACGTACGACCTGCCTCTCTCTCTCTCTCTCTCTCTCTCTCTCTCTCTCTGCACGTACGACTTGCCTCTCTCAAATTTAGGTTAAACAGATACGTAGTAGTAGTAGTAGCAGTAGTAGTGGTGGTGGTAGTAGTAGTAGTTGTTGTAGTATAAGTACTTTTGTTTTTATTTAATGACAGAACAGCAGAAGATATTCAAACAGGGTCACTACACTAAATACAGTACAAACAACACGAGGTGGTAGGGTACAAAGTTACTCTAGTTCGAGTGACCGTAGCCAATAACTTTCTCCCAATAGCTAGTAACTTTCTCCCGTGGGTAGTACAGTAACTTTTTTTTGTAAACTGTTTATAACTTGGTAGTATCGTCAGGTTTTATTAAGCACTTTTACTAGCAACACATACTCTTGAAAATTCCTAACTCTCTTGGAACGTTTATCGCAAGTTGTTGTATTGCCGTTGTCACCACTGATAATTATTAATCACAAATTCTCTTTTGATGCAGTTTTAAATGGTTCATCACTAGACGTTTGACATAGACAACCAATGATAATACCCGACATTATGTGTATGATATTCTCTATATGGTTTCCTTTGGGGTAACTGGACTCAAATTCCCGGTATTTGTTAGCGATGATAATTTAGGGCAGACGTTGGTGCCGCCCAGGTGAGGCACGGTCGGGAGGCAGGTGAGCGTCTCGTAATTAGTGACCATTTTTTTTCTCTTGTCTTATTATAAACGTGATGATAAGAATACAGTGACCAACGATATCATAATAGTACAGTGATTATAATTAATAAGTGGTTGAGTAAATGTCATGTATTTTGTATCGTTAATAAATTTCATAAATGGATAATAAAAGCTACACTTGTTAACTGAATAACTGTCCTCTTCCTCACTCTGTCGTCACTGAGGCTTCGAGTTAGTTACTGGATTCAATTTAACACAGAATGCATATAAGAACTACAAAGTTAATTAAATCAATGCCCAGCACTCTGTTCAACGCATGACAGTACTTGATGGAAGTGATACTGGAAGTGGGACAGTAATTTACAGCTGCACACCACCCGGGTCCTCACAGTGCTGGAGTACGGAGCTGTATTATAACAGTCCTATCTCCACCAACCACCACGCCACGCCTCCAACACCGATTCACTCAAAACATTTCTATCGTTCTCGCTAGTATTTCAATAATCCAAAGTTTTTTAAGTTTCTCCAACGATAGAAATTACACGTGAGAATATAATTGTATTTTAAAGTACACTTAACACTAATGATAATGTTTTCGACAGTAATTTTACTAACCTCTTATGGTGTGTATAATCTAAGTATCCAAGTATTAAGCGAGATGTGAACCGCGTCCCTCAGGAGCGGTTTGGCTCACACACTTGCACTCTGTGACTGGTTACTGCTGGGTCTGCGCTCAAACACTCTCTCTTTATACGTAGTTCTGCAAGACCGTTGCCACACGCCTCCACCAAACTCCCCGGGAATTATCATGGAAACTAATTTATTTCTCAAATCTAATTTCTCCATTTCTACCCGTGAGACCAAGAGATAATAAAAGTAAAGTGAAATAAATAATTTTTTTGTACTCAAGCTACTGAGATATCTCGTGTTGTGTGTCTGCTTGTTGAAGTTATTATTCCGATGTTAGTTTTTGTGTCATCCTGGCTGAAAGTGGCGTGTGGCAGACGAATGACGGCAAAAAATACACGTGTGGGGAGGGTCGTGTTATAAGGGGGTGTTGGTAAATGTGATCCAGGAAAAATAATTGATCAAAATTAACAATTACAGTGAAAGTTATAAAAGGAGACTTGCTGATTATTATTACCCAACTCCCCTCGAGATAATGTTAAGTTTAATCAGCAAATCAAGTATAACTGAATTTAGTCTTCATTCTTTTAAGCTTATCAATGTTCCTAAGGCATCTAGACGGATCAATAAGTCAACAGATATCATTATTTTGTTACACCGTTTGTTTACTTCAGGTGAGACGCAAATAACAAAAATAATCACATTATTTTATTTTCAAGGGTTTGTGTTCCTATCTCGATTACCACAACGCAGTATTTATTTATTTATTTATTTATGCACAGGACACGTGATTCATAACACAGTATAAATAAGTAAATGCTGGAAAACTGAAATACAAAACATTCCATGAAAACTGTTTGAATGTTTTCGTGTTTTAGTATTTTAGTAGTTATCTATCTATCTATCTATCTATCTATCTATCTATCTATCGTTCTATCTATCTATCTAACGAAACTGTATCATCATCAACTGTAACGATAACCTCACCACTACCTGTCAGTAACATGATAGGGCCGAGATACCTGGCAAAGATGTAATGATAAACATGATTATTTGAGGTGTATTTTGAAGGTCACATTATACAGTGACACCTCCATATAACGGACTTCCATTACTATATAGTTCGCAAATGGGGTTATTTCACATTTAACAGACCATCGATATAACGGACTTCCATTACTATAGTTCGCAAATGGGGTATTTTCACATTTAACAGACCATCGATATAACGGACTTCCATCTCTATATAGTCCGTTAAATAAAGGTATTACTGTACAGGTATCTACAACAGGTGAGTGGATAGTTATCATTTCCTGGGTGAGTCACGATGTTTGAAACTTACGTAAACTTTTGTGTAAATTTATTCTGTAAATTTATTCTCCATCAGTGAAACACGCACACACACACACACACACACACACACACACACACACAAACACACACACACACACACACACACACACACACACACACACACACACACACACACACACACA
The DNA here is from genome assembly GCF_018991925.1 of Homarus americanus. Taxonomy (NCBI): domain Eukaryota; kingdom Metazoa; phylum Arthropoda; class Malacostraca; order Decapoda; family Nephropidae; genus Homarus; species Homarus americanus. The sequence continues at coordinate 300,925 of NW_024739802.1, read as the reverse complement.
CACACACACACACACACACACACACACAAGAAACATGAAAAATAATTCTCCTTGTCCTGATTCACAAAGGTGTGGTGAATATTCTACTCGTTACTTCACAGGTGTTAAAAACTCCTAATTAGTTGACCAGGTAAAAAAAAAATCCGAAATGAGATTCAAACTATGGAATTCAAGTTATAATGAGAATCTATCTTAATTCTGTTCTATGATTGATGAATATTATTGTAAGAGGAAAAAATGGCTTTACTTAGAAATATTATATCAAGAATGCATCACTTGCTTTATTGCTTAATAAGAGGGTTTCATCACACCAGCTAACAACGCTTCATCACTAAAAGAGTTTCATCAGTAAATAACAAGGCTTCATCGTCAAATAACAAGGCTTCATCACCAAATAACAAGGCTTCATCACCAAATAACAAGGCTTCATCACCAAATAACAAAGCTTCATCACCAAATAACAAGGCTTCATCACCAAATAACAAGGCTTCATCACCAAAAGAGCTTCATCACCAAATAACAAAGCTTCATCACCAAATAACAAGGCTTCATCACCAAATAACAAGGCTTCATCACCAAATAACAAGGCTTCATCACCAAATAACAAAGCTTCATCACCAAATAACAAGGCTTCATCACCAAATAACAAGGCTTCATCACCAAAACCACAACATTTCCACCTACCGAAACACAGCACCCACTATTACTGTATACTCACCACCACCTATAATCTACACTCTAACCAACACCTTGACATAACCAACATACATGACATGACACCTTATAGATCGTTAATAGGTAAATAAATTCATAAGATGTTCCCTCACGTTACCCTAACCACCAACTACCAATATCTCATCTATACACACCTAAGAGTATGACGTAAGAGAATTGACGTAAAACAAAATTGAAATGCTTTAAACACATATATCTAGTTTAGTCTGGTCAACGCCGCCTTTAACATCACATGCATTGGTTATTGTTAATGCTATTGCTCGCCTCAGTAACCTCTATGGGGAATGGTAATTTAGCTAAGGGTTGCGTTTAGTTAGTCTCCTTCTAGTTTATCGTGTCGGACTTGGTGAGTGAGGTTATGAGAAAGTTGGATGATAAGGTGAGTATTGTGGATTTTTACTACAAGGTGCTCATAATTGATCCAATCCGCCTTACACCCCTGACACACACACACACACACACACAAAATGCATATTGGGTTATATGTTAAATGTTCTGTCATTCCTAATAGGCCCCAATCTAACCTGACCTAACCTAATTAAACTAACCATTAGAATAGAGGGTCATTTAGGTTAAGTTTCATATACTCCTGGTGATTAAATTACCTTTGGGTCTATTAGGTTAGGTTAGGTTAGGTTAGATCGGTTAGGGCTAGTGAACCATAAGAACCACTCATCTTATTTATCTACCCCTGTCTCTCTTGACCTCTGACCTGCTTTCTCTAATATGAAGTAAACTTTTCCTTAAGGGAGACGAGAACAGTTTATATCGAGATTTCAATGTTCACAGCAATTATTATTATTTTAACCTGTGTAATATTATGTATAGTTATTCAGGTATATTTGGGCTTTATATATAAATTCTATATACATTTGATCTTTTTTTTTCAGGAGTTGAAAGTTAGTATAACAATATTTAGATTTTAATATTATAAACGTCAATTACAGACACACATACAGGCAGACATATGCCAAAAATAGTATTGAACCAACGTTGATCACTATATATACAAACAAAAAAATTAGGTAAACAAATCAACAATAATGATGCAAACTGAAACAAACAAACATAAACACATTAACGATAACACCTACAATATTCACCGCTGTAGACTTGTGACTCATTATCGCCCAATATGAACCTAACCTAACCTATTACCTAACCTAACCTAACCTAAACGTCCCCAGGTAGCATTAGGGTATTTAATCATCAGGTAAAATAATTGGGTGAATTAATCTTCAGGTAATTTATAAATAGTACCTTGGTGTTCCGGGTTATCCCTGGTATTATTGACGTCATTTAATTACCTCTCACCTGGTGGCATTCGTCCTTCAGTAAAGCTAGTGTCAGTGACTCGATATTCAAAACACAATCACACCCTCATTGTCTGAATACTAATATGTGTATAATTAGTGTATTGTGTGGTAGAGAAAACGTCATACTTAGCCCAAGAGTAGTGGGTGTACATGTGAATGTCTTACCGTATATGGTGGTGGTGGTGGTGGTGTTGGTGTTGGTGGTGGTGGTGGCGGCGGTGGTGGTGGTGGTGTTTCGTTGTCAAGGTGACCAAAGTGTGGGTGGGTCTTAGAGGATTTTCCCAAGCTTACCTCACGCTTCTCTAGTTTACCTCATACCTCCCTAGCTCACCTCATACCTCCCTAGCTCACCTCATACCTCTCTAGCTCACCTCATACCTCCCTAGCTCACCTCATACCTCCCTAGCTCACCTCATACCTCTCTAGTTCACCTCACACCTCCCGACCTCACCTCACCCTTTCAAACTACTTTCTTTCATGTGACCGCTTCCACATAGTAACTGGCTCTTACCTCCCCTTATCCAGTCCAAACCAGAGTGCCCCACCCCTTCCTGTGAGCTGCTTTCGTTCCCTCATATACCCACACTATCCACTTACACCTCAAATCCACACAATAAAGCCTTCCCACACATATCATCATGCCCAAGTATACACCACGTAACCACACCACCACCTGGCCTTCATATACTGCCCATACCTACTGACAACATTGACTCACAGGTAACCAAATCCCTTATTCTTCGCGCTCACGTTTAATTCGCTTCATGAAACATCTTAACTTTAAATTGAGAGGAGTGAGGTTAGGTTAGATCAGGTTTGGTTAGGTTAGGTTAGGTTAGGTTAGGGTGTTTAATCATAAAGGTGAAATAAGCTGAGAGGGAGGGCAAGACCTTAGGGGAGGGAGTGGGGGTAGGGCGGCTAATCTTTACGACGTGATTCCAGTAATACCTGAAGCAATTACTCTGTCCTAAGTCTTTTTATTTCATACCCGAGAACCCCCCCCCCCACGCCCCCCAGTCGACCCAGCTGTAAAACGGTACCTAACACTAAAGATGGGGGTAAGAGTAAGCGTTCGAGTGCAACATCACCCACCACTATCTTCTTCCTGTCTACCGAAGATTTAGTTTTCATCGTGTCGGATCCTCATCGTCACTAACTGGTCGCAGAGTCTATGGGATCCATTTTTCACTTATCATCCTATTGGCCGCCTCGATGACGCCAGTACAAGATGGATTATACTGATGTTTTTTTTGGGGGGGTTACTGATTTCATAATCTAACGTATTGTGAAAGGTCGTGAGTGATGATTTAAGATTTTAGGTCGTTGTGTTTTATCTGTGGTTTCGTAAAGTTCAACAACTCAGCTTATAACGTC
>NW_024739802.1:275000-295000 GCF_018991925.1 Homarus americanus | reverse complement strand
TGCTGAAGTAATTCATAAATACACACATGCATACATACATACATACATACATACATACATACATAATAATGGATGACCCTCGAAATCGAGGATGGCCGGCTCTAGGGCCAACTCGGCGTGAATTTGTTTAAGGTGTAGAAGCTATCGCCAGCTCAACAACCACACCCTAAGTTAACGAGCTGCATGACCACAGTATCAAGGAAGAGTCCGAGAAGACCGGACAACTCGCCAACTGCACTGGCTAACCATTACAGTGGAATACGATCCGCAAATCGATTAACATCCAGGCTCCCAATTACTGCTGGGTAGACTGAGGCAAATGGCGTAAAGAAACTTGCCCATAGTTTCACCCTGCCCGGGGATCGAACCCGGGTCAGCTCGCTTGCGAGGTGAGGATGTTGACCATTACACCACATACATACATACATACATACATACAACTGTACATGCATACATACAACTGTACATACATACATACATACATACATACATACATACATGCATACAGACATACATACATACATACGACTGATCTCGGTAACCACTACCTTCCCCCCCCCCAGCCGCTGCCTCCCATGGGACGCAGCCCACACCTGTCCCTACTGTGGTCACCTACCCCCACCTTCTCACCACCGCCAGTTGCCACCAGGACTTACCGACCCACCCCCGACTCTGCTATGCGGCGTTTTGGACAATGGATAACCCGGTATCCCTGGACTGAAGTGACCACGGTAGACGATGTGCAGAACAAATGGGATAATTACCTGGACACTATCACCAAAGCCTACCACCACTTCTTTCCAGCCGAAACACTGAGGACCCACCCCGATGATGTCCCGTGGATTACGCCCCGCATAAAATGACTTATTGAGCAGCGCAACAAGGCATACTACACCAACAACCGCCTGTAGAAAAGTCTACGTAACCAGGTCATCACGGAAATCAAGTCGGCCAAGAAGACTTATTATCCCAGGAAAGTGCCCAGCCTCAAGGAAGTCGGCATCGGTCAGTGGTACTCCAAGGTAAAAGATCTCTGTGGTCTCAACCGTCAGTCTCCCACACTTCCTTTCATCTCACATTTACCTAGTGAGGAGGCAGCTGAGATAATTAATAACCATTTTGCTACCATATGTCATACCTTACCCAGTCTTGGCCTCACTCTCCTCCCGGCGTACCTTCTCCCTCCCCCCCTCCCGGTGTTCAACCATATGAAATCGCCAACAAACTCCTGAAATTTAAATCCAAACGCTCCACGACCCCAATTGACCTTCCAACCAAAATATACAAGGAGTTTGCAGTCGAACTTGCCACCCCCCTCTGTTCTATTATATATTAATGCATCCCTCAGACAAAGCAAATGCCCTAATGAATGGAAAACCGCATTTGTCACCCCCATCCCCAAGGTCACCACCCCACAGTCCCTTAACGACCTCAGGTCAGTTGCCATTACCCCCATACCCAGTCTACTTTGTGAGGACTTTGTTTTTGAGTGGGCATTTGCCAGAATCTATCAGTCAATTAATCCACAGCAATTTGGCAATATGAGGACCTCCTCTACATCACACTGCTTTGTGAGCTTTCTGGATTTTCTGCACAAAAACCTGCAGAAACGTAAGACATCACTGGCCGTTGCCCTTGTTGACTTCAGGAAGGCCTTTGACCTTGTTGATCACTACACTGTTCAACAAGGCCATTGCACTAGGGCTGCCCACCAACCTGGTCTCATGGCTCACTGATTTCTTGAGTGGACGTCGCCAGGCAGTGAGGTATCAGGGCTTGGTCTCCACATTCCAACACCTCACCTGCGGTGTTCCCCAGGGGACCAAGATGGGACCACTGTGCTTCCTCATCCTGATCAACCACACTCTATCGGACACTCCTCACAGGTGGAAGTACATGGATGACTGCACTGTGGGGGTTTCAGTGGACAACACCACACCAGACTACTCATAGCTACAAGGCACCCTGGACAAGCTACAGGCATGGACTTAGGAGAACAAGGTCACTATCAACCACACAAAAACCGTAGTCATGCACATCAATACAGCCACCACTCCAGTGCAAGCCCCAGCAGTCACAGTGGGTACCCATCTTTTCCAGCTGGTGCAGTCTGCCAAACTCCTGGGTGTTACTATAGACAACAAACTTGACTGGAAGGCCCATGTAAATAACACAGTCAAGGCAGCCTCATACCGTCTCTACATGCTACGACGACTTAGGTCACTTGAGGCACCCACGCCAGAGCTGAGGACCATCTACAACGCCTTTATTCTCCCCAAACTAACGTATGCGTCACCGGCCTGGTCGTCTTCCCTCAACTCCACCCAACAACGTCAGCTAGAGAAGGTACAGAAAAGGGCCTGCAGAAGCATGCTCGGCACTGACTATTCCGGCTACACCACTCCCCACCCTGGAAATGCCATCCCACAGTGACCTCCACCACCAAGCACTGGAAAGGTTTGGCAGCCAACTATTGCACCACCCTCGTCATCGCCACCTCCTGCCATCGGCAGTCCCCCGCCCACCTCGCACAATCCGCCACTACAACAAAATTCAGCCCATAAGAGCCCTCACCGATAGATATAAGAATAGCACCATCCCATCTATTGTTAAAATAATAAACAACTCCTGATTTATGTACTGTACAGCCTGGTAAATGTCTTGAACGCATATCAATATATCTAACTCACATGTAAGTTTGTATATTTTCAGCCACCGGCTGCAGCTCTATTAATAAACCGTTTATTATTATTATTATTATTATTACATACATACATACAGAAGGCTACACACCACCCCACACACACACAGCAGGCTTATTATTATTATTATTATTATTACTCCTCCTACACTTACCACACCCACGCCGAAGGCTTCACCAAGGTTAGTTTTTCACCAGATCTGAACAAATAGACACACAACAATAATTAGGCTACCCATTATAATAATAATAATGTTAATAAAAAAAATAATAACAATAATAATAATAATAATAATAATAATAATAATAATAATAATAATAACAATTATAATACTACTACTACTACTACTACTACTACTACTACTACTACTACTACTACTACTACTACGACTACTTTTACGTGGCCTCCAGCCTCCCCCAATAGCCACACCTTCGCCACCATTTATTTACCTAACTGTGTTAAATTAGTTGAGCCGCAGATCTATGCGGCATTCAGTGACTGTAGCCTCATAGTCAATATCTGCAGCAGTTGTCGGAGTAGGGGCAGAAGCTCTCGTTCCCCTAAGGCAGAGCAAAGCCGACCGAAGGAGAGAGAAGGACAGTCGACATCTCATCCAGGCTGCAACATAACTTCTGGGCTGCTGCTTCTGTTCGGAGATCAGCTCCGCGAGTCTGGAGTAGAAACATCTTGCACTACTACTACTACTACTACTACTACTACTACTAATAATAATAATAATAATAATTCAATAAAACCATCATAACTAACAAGTGATACCGAAACATTGAGCCACCGAACCCATAAACCCCTGGAGCCGTTGATCTAAATCAATGGTGTCAAACTCAAAACCTTTCGAGGGTCAATTCTTATTTTCGTTACCCTCTTCAGGCCCAACACAAGTGCTATTTCACATATTTGTAGGATTGAAGTTTACAGCTTCACACAATGCCTTGCCTGGCTTACCAGGAATACCTCATTTGGGTTTGTGTCATCTTAAGTATGTCAAATTCATTTTACTAAATAAACATGATTATATCTACTTTTTTTCATAATTTCACGGGATGATAAATTTTACCGTCATCCAGTGGGCCACACCTGACCATCCCAAGGGCAACATTTGGCCCGTGGGCCATGAGTTTGACACCCCTGTCTTGCACCTTACAAAATTTTTGACCAGAATATAATTTTTTTCTCAGAATTGAAATTTAAGGGGTTTAACTAATTAATTACTTTCAGAATAACACACAAACCCAAAATCACAACTTCGCAACCCATAGTTGATGAGTAATTAGCATTGATAATTGTCAGTAAAATTTTTAAGGGGTTATTTTGGCCACTAATTACTCTGCAATCGAATCGAGGACCACATATTCATAAGCAGCAAGATCAGGAGTACCCATACTGTGATTTTCAGCAAAATCTAATTTTTGGCCCAAAACCACCAAAAATGTATGTCTTAAGCCTTACATAATTTTTGACCAAAATATACTTTTTTCTCAGAATTGAAATTTACGGAGTTTATATAATTAAGTACTTTCAGAATAACACACAAACCCAAAATCACAACTTCGCAACCCATAGTTGATGAGTAATTAGCATTGATAAATGTCAGTGAATCTTTCAAGGGTCGTTTTGGCCACAAATTACTCTGCAATCGAATCGAGGACCACATAATAATATTGAGAAAGCTCACGAGTACCCATATTGTGATTTTCAGCAAAATCTAATTTTTGGCCCAAACCCACCAAAAATGTAAGTCTTAAGCCTTACTTAATTTTTGACCAAAATATACTTTTTTCTCAGAATTGAAATTTACGGGGTTTATATAATTAAGTACTTTCAGAATAACACACAAACCCAAAATCACACCTTGGAAACCCATAGTTGATGAGTAATTAGCATTGAAAAATGTCAGTAAAATCTTTCAAGGGTCATTTTTGCCACTAACTACTCTGCAATCGAATCGTGGACCATATATTCATAAGCAGCAAGATCAGGAGTACCCATACTGTGATTTTCAGCAAAATCTAATTTTTGGCCCAAAACCACCAAAAATGTAAGTCTTAAGCCTTACATAATTTTTGACCAAAATATACTTTTTTAGCAGAATTGAAATTTATGTTGTTTAACTAATTAAGTACTTTCAGACTAACACACAAACCCTAAATCACACCTTGGAAACCCATAGTTGATGAGTAATTAGCATTGAAAAATGTCAGTAATATCTTTCAAGGGTCATTTTTGCCACTAAATACTCTGCAATCGAATCGTGGACCACATAATAATATTCAGAAAGCTCAGGAGTACCCATGTTGTGATTTTCAGCGAAATCTAATTTTTGGCCCAAAACCACCAACAATGTAAGTCTTAAGCCTTACATAATTTTTGACCAAAATATACTTTTTTAGCAGAATTAAAATTTATGGTGTTTAACTAATTAAGTACTTTCAGAATAACACACAAACCCTAAATCACACCTTGGAATCCCATAGTTGAAGAGTAATTATTATTGAAAAATGTCGGTAAAATCTTTCAAGGGTCATTTTTGCCACTAATTACTCTGCAATCGAATCGTGGACCACATAATAATATTCAGAAAGCTCAGGAGTACCCATATTGTGATTTTCAGCAAAATCTAATTTTTGGCCCAAAACCACCAAAAATGTAAGTCTTAAGCCTTACATAATTTTTGACCAAAATATACTTTTTTCTCAGAATTGAAATTTAAGGGGTTTATATAATTAAGTACTTTCAGAATAACACACAAACCTAAAATCACACCTTGGAAACCCATAGTTGATGAGTAATTAGCATTGATAATTGTCAGTAAAATTTTTCAGGGGTTATTTTGGCCACTAATTACTCTGCAATCGAATCGAGGACCACATATTCATAAGCAGCAAGATGAGGAGTACCCATACTGTAATTTTCAGCAAAATCTAATTTTTGGCCCAAAACCACCAAAAATGTAAGTCTTAAGCCTTACATAATTTTTGACCAAAATATACTTTTTTAGCAGAATTAAAATTTATGGTGTTTAACTAATTAAGTACTTTCAGAAAAACACACAAACCCTAAATCACACCTTGGAATCCCATAGTTGAAGAGTAATTAGCATTGAAAATGTCGGTAAAATCTTTCAAGGGTCATTTTTGCCACTAATTACTCTGCAATCGAATCGTGGACCACATAATAATATTCAGAAAGCTCAGGAGTACCCATATTGTGATTTTCAGCAAAATCTTATTTTTGGACCAAAACTACCAAAAATGTAAGTCTTAAGCCTTACATAATTTTTGACCAAAATATACTTTTTTCTCAGAATTGAAATTTAAGGGGTTCAAATAATTAAGTACTTTCAGAATAACACACAAACCATAAATCACACCTTGGAAACCCATAGTTGATGAGAAATTAGCATTGATATATGTCAGTAAAATTTTTCAGGGGTTATTTTGGCCACTAATTACTCTGCAATCGAATCGAGGGCCACATATTCATAAGCAGCAAGATGAGGAGTACCCATACTGTGATTTTCAGCAAAATCTAATTTTTGGCCCAAAACCACCAAAAATGTAAGTCTTAAGCCTTACATAATTTTTGACCAAAATATACTTTTTAGCAGAATTGAAATTTATGGTATTTAACTAATTAAGTACTTTCAGACTAACACACAAATCCTAAATCACACCTTGGAAACCCATAGTTGATGAGTAATTAGCATTGAAAAATGTCAGTAAAATCTTTCAAGGGTCATTTTTGCCACTAAATACTCTGCTGAAAATCACAACATGGGTACTCCTGAGCTTTCTGAATATTATTATGTGGTCCACGATATCGATTGCAAAATCTAATTTTTGACCCAAAACCACCAACAATGTAAGTCTTAAAGCCTTACATAATTTTTGACCAAAATATACTTTTTTAGCAGAATTGAAATTTAAGGGGCTTGACTAATTAAGTACTTTCAGAATAAAACACTAACCCAAATCACAACTTCGCAACCCATAGTTGATGAGTAATTAGCATTGATAAATGTGAGTGAATCTTTCAAGGGTCGTTTTGGCCACTAATTACTCTGCAATCGAATCGAGGACCACATAATAATATTCAGAAAGCTCAGGAGTACCCATGTTGTGATTTTCAGCAAAATCTAATTTTTGGCCCAAAACCACCAAAAATGTAAGTCTTAAGCCTTACATAATTTTTGACCAAAATATACTTTTTTAGCAGAATTGAAATTTATGGTGTTTAACTAATTAAGTACTTTCAGACTAACACACAAACCCTAAATCACTCCTTGGAAACACATAGTTGATGAGTAATTAGCATTGAAAAATGTCAGTAAAATCTTTCAAGGGTCATTTTTGCCACTAAATACTCTGCAATCGATATCGTGGACCACATAATAATATTCAGAAAGCTCAGGAGTACCCATGTTGTGATTTTTAGCGAAATCTAATTTTTGGCCCCAAACCACCAACAATGTAAGTCTTAAGCCTTACATAATAATTGACCAAAATATACTTTTTTAGCAGAATTAAAATTTATGGTGTTTAACTAATTAAGTACTTTCAGAATAACACACAAACCCTAAATCACACCTTGGAATCCCATAGTTGAAGAGTAATTAGCATTGAAAAATGTCGGTAAAATCTTTCAAGGTCATTTTTGCCACTAATTACTCTGCAATCGAATCGTGGACCACATAATAATATTCAGAAAGCTCAGGAGTACCCATACTGTGATTTTCAGCAAAATCTAATTTTTGGCCCAAAACCACCAAAAATGTAAGTCTTAAGCCTTACATAATTTTTGACCAAAATATACTTTTTTAGCAGAATTAAAATTTATGGTGTTTAACTAATTAAGTACTTTCAGAATAACACACAAACCCTAAATCACACCTTGGAATCCCATAGTTGAAGAGTAATTAGCATTGAAAAATGTCGGTAAAATCTTTCAAGGTCATTTTTGCCACTAATTACTCTGCAATCGAATCGTGGACCACATAATAATATTCAGAAAGCTCAGGAGTACCCATACTGTGATTTTCAGCAAAATCTAATTTTTGGCCCAAAACCACCAAAAATGTAAGTCTTAAGCCTTACATAATTTTTGACCAAAATATACTTTTTTAGCAGAATTAAAATTTAAGGGGTTCAAATAATTAAGTACTTTCAGACTAACACACTAACCCAAAATCACACCTTGGAAACCCATAGTTGATGAGTAATTAGCATTGAAAAATGTCAGTAATATCTTTCAAGGGTCATTTTTGCCACTAAATACTCTGCAATCGAATCGTGGACCACATAATAATATTCAGAATGCTCAGGAGTACCCATGTTGTGATTTTCAGCAAAATCTAATTCTTGGCCCAAAACCACCAACAATGTAAGTCTTAAGCCTTACATAATTTTTGACCAAAATATACTTTTTTAGCAGAATTAAAATTTAAGGGGTTCAAATAATTAAGTACTTTCAGACTAACACACTAACCCAAAATCACAACTTCGCAACCCATAGTTGATAAGTAATTAGCATTGAAAAATGTCAGTAAAATCTTTCAAGAGTCATTTTTGCCACTAATTACTCTGCACTCGAATCGTGGACCACATATTCATAAGCAGCAAGATCAGGAGTACCCATACTGTGATTTTCAGCAAAATCTAATTTGGGGCAGAAAACCACTAAAAACGTAAGTCTTTCTCCAGTGGTTTCAAACAGGGAGGTACTACCGCCTGGGAAGATATTGGAAGCTTAATGTGTTGTCTAATGGTAGACCCTGCTGCCATATGGCATCACGAATATTGTGACCAAGTCCCAGGTTGCTGATCTGACTTTCTGCCTCATTTACACACAATTACAGGGTCTCAATTGTTTCTCTTACTATTGACAACACAACATACATATACAGTATTGTTCCTCACTTTTGATTTTTTTCATTTTGTATTTCTTTGTGGTTCTTTATTATTATTATTATTATTATTATTATTATTATTATTATTATTATTATTATTATTATTATTATTATTATTATTATTATTATTATTATTATTATTATTATTATTGTTATTATTATTATTATTATTACATTTTCACCCCCCTAGGCCCCGATGTGGGTCAGTGACCTGTGCCTGGGTGGGCTAATTCCCGCATAAAAAAAAAAAAAAAAAACCTCAAAACCTTTCGAGGGTCATTTCTTATTTTCGTTACCCTCTTCAGGCCCAACACAAGTGCTATTTCACATATTTGTAGGATTGAAGTTTACAGCTTCACACAATGCCTTGCCTGGCTTACCAGGAATACCTCATTTGGGTTTGTGTGATCTTAAGTATGTCAAATTCATTTTACTAAATAAACATGATTATATCTATTTTTTTCATAATTTCACGGGATGATAAATTTTAACGTCATCCAGTGGGCCACACCTGACCACATTTCGCCCGCGGGCCATGAGTTCTAAATAATGAACCTCAATTTGTTTAATAATTAATGGTATTTACATTAACTACGACGAGTATTATCCTTATATAAAAATGCGATAGAGAAATGTAGCTGGACTTGGGAGATGGACATATTGTTATGCATTCAGGAATTTATCACTAATATTTACCTTACAGAAGTGTATGGTATAATAATAAGTATGATAAATATAAATATAATTGAGTATAATAAAAAAAACCTAAGGTGTATCCGATTCACTAAGGAGAGAGAGAGAGAGAGAGAGAGAGAGAGAGAGATCATTTGGTTCATAAGAAAATATACTGATCTGAACAGACACCTCCTATCAAAATTCGCATTCACGGAGCTAAGAATTACCCAACTTCTTTTCCTGACTGAGAAGCTTGTGCAAGATATATAGGAGGGGGTGAAGGGAGGGTGAGAGGAACGAGGGGTGCGAATGGGTAGAGAAGGAGTGAGGAGAAGGAGGAGGAGGAGGAGGAGGAGGGGTGATGTAGAGGAGAGCAGAAGTGAGGAGAAGAAGAAAAATAATATGGAATAAAAATAGTTCAAGCGTAGTATTGATAATGCCGGGATAGTTAACCATTATAGTACTGCGGATATACATAATTAGGTACATACAGAAGACACTGCCCAAGCCTATGTACTCAATAAACAGTGATAAACAAGTACAGAACTCTATATGTACTCAATAAACAAAGAAGAATGTAAACAGAGAGCAAAATTTAACGGAGTAGAAGTGGGTAGATTACATGAGTTAATAAACAATGAAGAATACAAACGGAGAGGGAAATGAAAAGCAAAGAAGAGAAATAACAGGAGAAAAATAATTTAACAACAAATCGAAACGTAGACAGAAAACCATAAACAAAATCTTAAATAAACACTAAACCTAAAAGAACAAGGCCCAGTCCTAATAGAACCTCACTACACCTAAAACATAAACCTTGCCATTGTGATTCGGTTTTTTGTTGAACTCGGACCCAGATAACCAGTCGTCACATGAGGCAGGTGTGTCTGTGTATGTGTGTGTATGTGTGTGTATAACGCAGCCGACAACGTCCTGTCCTGTGCATGGCTCGGATAGGATATGTTCTTGCCTGGGAGGAGGAGGAGGAGGAGGAGGATCGAGGAAGGATGGAGATAGAGGAAGAAGTATGAGTGATAGAGGAGGACCTAACTGGAGCATCAAGTTTAAGGATTTTTCTCTGAATTGAGTGTTAGACAAAGCACTTGATTACAGTCTAGCCTCTGCAGTATTATGGCGTCATTGAAGTTCGCCGTGTTTGTGTCCTGGCTTCAGTGAGTCACGTAAGTGCACAATGACACCTCCAGTTGGGGGGAAATTTAGGTATATGAAATAATTAGAAATCGAACACCGGTACTTTTTATTCCATGTGCAAATTTACAACGACCACAGACGACCACCCGAAACTTTCCTTAAGATCGACCACACAAAATCAACAAGAACTTAGAAGTCACTTTCAGGTTGTATTGCTAGAAGTCACGGATCACCTTAAGACTAGCTCCCTACCTAACCTACCCTAACCTAACCTTATATAAATAAACCTTAACTCTTTAGCATCTCATCTCTTGCCTCACCATATGGTCGTGATTCAGAATAATGTTGTGACGCGCTTCCTCACAGCCGAGTCATCATGTACGTCATATTTACTCGCTCTGACGCAAAACCATCAAAGTAAATGCGGTAAAATTAGTACGAGTCGAATAGCACTTAGTACAAAAAAATCGTGTGTGTGTGTGTGTGTGTGTGTGTGAGTGTGTGTGTGTGTGTGTGTGTGTGTGTGTGTGTGTGTGTGTACGCGCGCTTGTAGGAAGAACATGAGTTGACCATTGTTGATATTTTGCCCTTATTCCCACTTTATTGCTTGAAGGAAAACACTCAACACCTGAACCCCCACCTACACCTGCCTCGTAAACTTACATTAAGACACAGGAAAGATAATTATTAGTGTTATTTTGTTCTTTCATATATATTTTGAGGGGAGGAAAAACATATGCAATTACAGCAATATATAATTTAATGGCACTGAGAGAAGAATGGTACAAACTAAGTGAGTGTTGTGTATATATCAATGTATAAAACTGTTCTCAAACTGAATCTCAGGCCGCCACGCGAACTTTTTTGGTGTCCAGCCACAAACTTGATTCTCCACAATAAATTTTAATAGTTCTTGATCCTACAAGGGCCAACACTTGCCATTAGAAACTAAGAAAATGTTGTTCAGGTAACGTCGCGATTTTGCCAAATTTAGGGTTGTGAAAACACATTGAAAGTACAAACATGACAAGGCGAACAGGGAGACGAGAACGAAGACCTAATCCGGTTAGGTATTCTCAGGTTAACACCAATGCTCCTGTAAGGCTGTTGACGTGGTATAATTCTTCATTAAAGTGTTAAGATATAACTCGGGATATAATTCTTATCCTTTGAGAATATGTGAGGCGTTGAAATTAACAGGGAAAAAATGTGTAAAGTCACTGTCTAGTTTGTAGATCACATCTCCATAAGCAATATTGTTACAGCCTCGTCAAGAACCTCATTAAAACAGGATATAGTGTAGGACATGAGACAGAGGAATTCCTGTACAATGTGAGAACTCCTGAACTACATCACCATACGGTAACATCCACTACAAGAGATAAGAAATGTTGGCTAATATGAAAAAGTATCAGTGATTAAGATGCTCACCTCTACCACGGCTTCTACACATCTCTGTGAGTGAGTAACGTCAGGCAGAGGTGTGTTTATCTTGCTTACACGTGTACTGGAGTAGGCGTGAAGTATACAAGACATTCCTCACTACCATTGCCACATATCACAAACCCGCACCCACTCCACACTCCGTACATCACTTCACACACACCACTCCATATACCACACACTTCACAATCCCCACACACCACTCACCCCACATCACTCACCGCTCATCACATACTACACACTCTTTACCACGGCTTGACGGTGTTGGGGTAAATGAATTCATAAGATACAGCCACAGCCTTCAGCAAGGTCATATTGTATCAAGATGTAGCCGGATAGGACGGACTGGGACATCCATTAACCAGCCAGTGAGAGATGAGGAGGACACCCCCGCCTAATAACCTTCATCCCCTGTGTGTTATGTACGGTATCTGTCCCACCCAGAGTAACGCGACTATAACACCTGTTGCAGAGGTCGGAGCGTGAGGGAAGCTGCTGCCACCACCTGTGCTATTTGGTGTGTTTTCTGTCTTGCTATTTATGTAATGAGAAACTCTAGAAATGAAAAGTATTTGGAAAAACGTGAGTGTGTGTGTGTGGTCATACAGGTGGTCATATAGGTGATCATACAGGTGGGCAGACAGGTAGTCGTACAGGTGGTCGTACAGGTGTGATGAAAAAGTCAGGTGATGTAGCTGCGTCACCTTTTGATACACCTCAGACAATGACGTAGTATTATGCTTGTGCCATATTGGGAAGTTGCTTTCCTTATTTCGAAATCATATACACAATACAAATAAACATTACAAATACAAATAAACAATAAACAAAATAAATATATAAACAAAAAAAACAAAATTAAGAAACGGTTCACAAAATTAACTTACAAGAACGTACGAAATCTTACACGAAATCAAACGTTGGAGGAAATTAAACTAAACTTGAAAAACAAACCGAAACTGAAAATCTGAGCTTATCTAAAACACGAAAACAAAAACAAGACGTGTCACTACAACACTAAAACATAATTCACAACAACAACAACAAGACAGTAACTGAATATTTACTACAACTTAATCGGGATGAACGTTAGTGTTGTGGTTGAAGGTTGATGTGTCAATACTTTCTAAAGCAGTGAGTTTTTAGTTGAGAAAAACAAAATACATGACCTCACTTACTCGCCTCAATAGGTCAGAATGTCTATGTTAGTTCCAGGTTGTAATGTCATTTGATATTGTTATATTCCCCTTATTATTATTTACTGCATGTGTTGTTGATATATTATTGGAACATCTTAGGTCAGTCATAAGAACGAGATAAGAGCCATAGTCAAATTCAGGATGAAATCTCACTTCAACATTCTAAAAGAGGAAAAACATCTTCACTATTTTCGCGGATGTTGTGAAAGCGTCTACATTCTTCTAAAAAAAATAGTTACATTAAAACGATAAATGACACGCGTGGCCTATAACAATAAGAGTAATATTAAACTTGAATTTACTGCAGCGAATAGAAGAAATGAACGCGTGAAAATAATAGTTTAGCTCAGGAACTATAAATAAATTCCCATTCAGTATTATTAAAAATTAAGATCAGATTTTATGACTATTAACCCTGATAAAAGTAAGATTCTTGTACGCTAGGCCTTCAGTATGCAGGGAGACTGCGTGGCCAACACAGCACTCGACCCTCTTCACTTCTCCAAATTATAAAGGTATAAGCATTTACAGCTGGGTAGATTAGGAGTGCCCCGGAATCGAACCAGTGACCCTTAGGACGGGAGGCGAGCACAGTTTCCACTCAACAAGCAAGACGCATGTAAGACTCTTTGATTTGTCTTGCCTGAGTCATATTTGGTTTAGTCAACATGATATATTATTAAGACGTACTCAAGAGGTCAGACATCGTACTCAAGGGGTCAATATATCGTACTTATGGGGCTAAGATATGGTACTCAAGAGGTTAATAATGGTAACACAATAATAATAATGTAAATCATATCATGATTATTTACATGACTCAATGTTCTCTGGATTACAGTAACATCAGCGTCACCTTCATCACTACATCACCAACATCAACACCTCCTACATCACCAACATCAACACCCACATCAGTAACATCAACATCTACATCAATGAACATCAACACTACATCACCAACATCAACACCTGCTACATCACCAACATCAACACCCACATCAGTAACATCAACATCTACATCAATGAACATCAACACTACATCACCAACATCAACACCTCCTACATCACCAACATCAACACCTGCATCCTCAACATCAACACCTTCTACATCACCAACATCAACACCATCTACATCACCAACATCAACACCACCTACATCACCAACTTCAACACCTGCATCCTCAACATCATTTCCCCTCTCGACGCATCTGATTTTAGACTATTTACCAACATATCAAATCTAAGTGGTGCAGTAGTGTGTCTCTGTGCTTAAGAAAGTAAGAAGAATGAATGTTTATCGACTTTGTTTTCAGAGTGTCCAATAAGGAGGAGTTTTCCCTGTGGAAGATCGACTTTACAAATACTTTAAATTATCCACTTTGTGTAATTTATATCCATGCTTTGTTATACATTTTCCCTCAAAAATGAAAATGTGGTATTTTATTTTTTGGGGGGATTTTGTAAGATGCGTTTAGGTCCCACGATGGTAAGAATCACTGGATATGTAGCTTGACCAGTTTTTTAGTCGATTTCTTGTAGACTAACATGTTCAATTCTTTTATGGTGGAAGTGTTCTAATTTATATCCAAGTTTCACAATGTGGTGGCGTGCTTCATGATGTATTTTTATGCGTAAAAACATATCACTAATACCTAATTCAGAACCCGAAAGCATCAATCAGAGATGGAATTTTGCTCTGGGGTTCTCCTTCAGAATATACAACCCACACTCCACCTCCAGCCCTTAGTAGTACCTCCTTCATCTTAAGACTGACGATGGTCGAAGGCAAAGCTGAAGTTGCCTGGAAGTAAACTCACCAAAATCAAGGTACAACTCGTAACGGGACACACACACACACACACTTAAGACTATCACCCAAACATCATCCTAGGATTAATAATTCTGAGGTGCTGAGAAAATCAACGACATAAAGCTAAACCACTGAAATTATAATTGTTTTTTATTATTATTATTATTATTATTATAGCTAGTATTAATATCACTCACACTGTACTGTATCCGGATTGTCCAGTTTTACCAGCACATGGAGGCGGTGAAGACCAGAACATGGTTCTTCGGCGTCCATCATCATGCGGTTCACGTGTGGGTGGTGTTGCAGGAAGACTAAGATAGGCCAGGTACTCGATACATACATTCTCACTACCGGTCAGAGCTGGTTTGTCCCGGTGAATGGCGGCTGGGGTCACCTTCCTAGATATACACTCTACTGGTCATACTGGGGCGTTGGCAGTGGAGGAGTCGATTGGGCTGTGGGTGGTTGGGGGGGGGGGGACAATACCTGGTCCTGGTCCAAAGTGGCACCAGTCTGTCGCTGTTACCTTGCTGGGCTTGTCTTTTAAGTATACCACCAGGTCCAGGAGGCCCTCTGAGGTGAGCAGTCTGGGTACCATTCATTGTTAACGGGTGGTATTTGTCTGGTATTTAGCAGGTGAGAGATTGGAGGATACCATTCAGTTCCAAGTAAGCTGAGAGTTTCTATTTGCCTTGTTGGATCTACAGCACCATCTATTGGCTACTAGTCTGTAGAAGTAGCGTGAATTGTAGTGGTTAGGAGGATGGTCATGAGGGTTAACATCCTATACCTGGCCGGCTAGTGGTTAGGGGTTACTATCCAGCAGTGAGCAGAATAATAATAGGGGGAATAACATCAACTAACCCCCCCTCCACCCCCTCCACCCCCTCCACCCGAGGCTAGAGGAGCAGGATACCACCAACTTCCCCGCGGGTGTTAAGAGGCGCAGGGGTGCCATCAACGAGCCAAGAGACTAAAGGGCTGACTGGAGGTTATGAGGCTGAGACAGATGCTGGTGGCTTCAGAATCACGCCCTAAGGAACACCTGAAGCTGATAACAAAAGGATAGTCAGTTCATGGACAAAAGTCATACTGGATAGAACTTCTCTCCTCAAAAAACAAAAAGAAATACAAATAAATAAATAAATAAGTTAATAAAATCGGAGCAGCGAAAATATTTGTTAATAAGTCAAATGTTATGTTATGTTATTGAGTATGTCAGGTAAGTCTAGGTATGAGTTAGGTTAGGTTAGGTTAGGTTAGATGATATTACGTTTTGACTTGAGTTATATTTATTTTAGAAAAGGTTAGGATAAGTTACAACAGTATATATTAGTTTAGGTTAGAAGAAATTTGGTTAGGTTACGTTAGGTTGCATATTGTTAGGTTTGGTTAGGTTAGGATAGATAAGGTTACGTTACATTAGGTTAGATTAGGTCAGGTTAGAAAAAATAGGTTAGGCTAAGGTTGGTTACGCTAGATTTTGTTAGAGTAGACTAAATTAGGCAATTGTTCTTGAAGGCAAAATTATCTTACATTACATTGGGTTAGGTTAGGTTAGGTTAGATTCTGCTAATTGCTAATTTGACTCCCAACCAAACAATTAACTCAAGGACGGTGAGCAAAGGTGGTGTGTTATCCAGTCGTTGGAGGCCACCTGTAATAGTGGTGAACGGTAATAAAGTCACAGGAAAAAAAGTCACAGGGAAAAAAGTCACAGGAAAAAAAGTCACAGGAAAAAGTTACAGAAAAAAAGTCAGAAAAAAAGTCACAGAAAAAAAGTCACATTTCCTTTAACCACCATAGATACTAATTAAAGTAATTAAACAAATAGTATCTTAAGTCGCTTATTAACTGACAATACAAGACAATGAAACAAAAACATTTATGTCAGTCGTTTATTGGCAATAAATAACATGTTTGACGTCAGTAGTGGGGAAATTTCTTGAATCAATTATAGCAGATAACATCCGATCGCATTTAGAGAAAAGCAAATTAATCTACGACTCTCAACATGGGTTTACAAAGGGAAAATCTTGTCTAACAAATCTGCTGACATTTTTTAGGAAAGTCTTCGAGGTAGTAGATAATGACGAAAATTACGATGTTATTTACTTAGACTTTAGCAAAGCATTTGACAGAGTACCGCATCAGAGGCTTCTGAGAAAAATTAAGGCTCATGGTATCGAGGGGAAAGTTTTAAATTGGATAAAATCATGGCTCACCGATAGAACGCAGAGGGTCAGCGTAGATAGTGTTAAATCTGAGTGGTGTCGTGTAACCAGTGGGGTTCCCCAGGGGTCAGTACTAGGCCCACTCTTTTTCATAATCTACATAAACGATCTAGATACTAGGATCAGCAGTGACATAAGCAAGTTTGCGGATGACACCAAAATAGGGCGGCAGATTAATTCAGGGCAGGATGCAAGCATTACAGGAGGATCTAAATAAACTGCAGGGGTGGTCTGAAAAATGGCAAATGAAATTCAACACCAGCAAGTGCAGCGCACTTAATATTGGAAGAACAAATACTGTCAATGTATACAGCCTAAACAACATCAACCTAGAGAAATCGACTTGTGAAAGAGACCTAGGGGTACTTGTAAGCCCGGACCTACGGCCTAGAAAACAGTGCGTTAATGTTTGAAATAAGGCAAACAGAGTATTGGGTTTTATATCTAGAAGTGTAAGTAATAAGAGTGCAGAGGTCTTACTGCAACTATATCTTGCGCTAGTCAGGCCGCACCTCGATTGTGCGGTTCAGTTCTGGTGCCCTTATTATAGAATGGATATCAATTCACTGGAGTCGGTGCAGCGAAGAATAACGAAAATGATTCCGGGACTTAGAAACCTTCCATATCAGGATAGGTTAAAGAAACTAAACTTGCATTCCCTAGAAAGACGAAGAGTGCAGGGAGATATGATAGAAGTATTCAAGTGGGTGAGAGGAATCAATAAAGGTGATATAGATAAAGTTCTTATAACATCCGAGCTGGATAGGACTCAGAACAACGGATTCAAGTTGGATAAGTTTAGGTTTAGGAGGGAGATAGGAAGGAACTGGTTTACAAATAGGGTGGTGGACGAGTGGAACAAGCTTAGCAACTTTGTAGTAAGTGCTGGAACGCTGGAAAGTTTCAAAGGGAGGCTAGATAGATTCATGGATGATAGAGAGTGGTAGTAACTCTCGACAGGAGCTGCCATGCACGGGCCAACCGGCCTATTGCAGACTCCTTATTTTCTTATGTTGTAATGTTCTTAAGTGGGTGAGGTGTGGTCCCAGGCCTCTCTATCCTGTGAAGGTTAGCTTGGGTAAGATTCAACTGTAACTACCGAGTTGTTTTTCACTGACTTAAGCACTGTTCACCACTATTCAACACTGGTTCCATTCCTTTCCCAAATGAAGTAGTAACTTTTGGCGAGAACTTGTTGATATTCTGGTGGGGAGGAGGGTTCAGGGGAGGGAGTTGGTATGGGCCAACATAATAGTTGACGTGGCTGCTGCTGAGCAGCGCCAGGTGCGTCTGTGTGTGTGTGTCATTAGGGATGATGACACGAAATATTGTCAACAACAACGTGCCACCGTAATAGGACCAGACAATCCTTCTTCCTCTTTCCCTTTCTCTCTCTCTCCCTTCCTCTCCCTTTCACCCTTCCCCCTTAAAAAAAAAAGCCTAACAATATCCTTGTACTTGAGCAAACCAGTCTCAAGTTATAAGCATACAAAGATCATATTTTATGTGTGTGTTTTTTAGTGGGTGTTTGAGGTCGGATTCAATGTCGTAAAACCTGTTAGACGCTAAGAGACCTGACAGGGACCGCTAAACTCATGAGTGAAAAAGTTGCTAGGCTCTGGGAATAATTAAATCACGTTTATCTTCTGTTTTTAACGCTAAACTAGTGGTGATGATGATGTTTGAGTTTTATTTATCAACTTACACTCGACACAGAAACGATCGTCAGTGTTTGGTGAGGACGATAGTCAATTGTGACTTCAAGTCTGTACTGAGTGAGAGAAAAGGTGTGTTTTTTGAGTTCACTCGTCAGAGATGTTGACTCATATAGCACCACGGGGAACCAGTCCCTCCACACACTCTCTCTCTCTCTCTCTCTCTCTCTCTCTCTCTCTCTCTTCCTTCTGTTTATTTCTCCTCAAGGTCATAAATCCTCGCTTCACGAAAACAAAAATGAATGCAGACATAAAACTGAAAATCTTCCGCAGGTCAAATAGGCCCCAGTGTTAATGAGCGGCAACTTGGTCCATTAGGTCTCGGGTTCATTCGAATAAAAACCCACTAAAGTATGTAGGTCCATGTTGTCTAGGGCTCAACTTCTTAAACTGATTGATAAAGGTAATGATTTAGTTCACCTTGTTACGTCCAACTACGGATCACCTGATGGTTAGGTTTGGTTAGGTTAGGTCAGGTTAGGTCAGGTTAGGTTAGGTTAGGTTTGCATTAGGGGGTTAAACTGCGAATCCTAAACAAAAACCCAAAGAATATGATTCCCGAAGGCTCGTAAATTAAATAGATCTTATAACTGATGTCATAGTGAGATGCGTAACTTGTTCACTTAAGCAAAAAAAAAAAAAAAAATTACATAAAAAAAAAAAATTACATAAAAAAAAAAAAACGAATACGAACAAAAATCATTATCCAAAAGATTCTGAATACATTACAATACAGTACTAGAGTTATGTGAAGGTAACTAAGATAAGTAATTTTGTATATATAGTTAGGGAAGACTCGCAGTGAAATTATAATGTTATTTTAGTATGGTTGAGTGACTGACTGACTTGATTGACTGGCTGACTAACTAGCTGACTGAACATATTGACTAGTTGACTGACTAATGGAGAAAACAATTTATGAACAGTTTCAGTGGTTATTAAAAGCATTCAAGCATGACTTCTTCTCTAAGTGACAAAAACACACACACACACACACACACACTAATTACATAAACAAACATACTTAAGAATACAGACATACAAGGCCACATATACTGTAACTACACATCATCATTATTATTAATATTATTACAAAAAATACAAATACATTAAGAAACAAATAAAAAACATATAAAACAGA